>NC_143013.1:17507690-17698822 GCF_055824585.1 Amblyomma mixtum
AAACGGTTTTTTGAGAATTCGAGGTTATCCAAGAATTCGAATCTATCAAGCTTCTAGATAAAGCATGCAAAGCATTTTTGCACTAACATTTAAAATGGTTACGTAATCGTCGATTAAAACTGCGACGATGTTTAGGCTTCTTCTCACTACGTTGGAGGAGTGCAAGGAAACTCGGCAGTGACGTCATTCTGGTCGAAATTTCAGATGTCTGCTGCTTGCGCCTGCATGCTCCTGTGCGTCGTCAGATGGCGTCAAACAATGCAATGTGAGCTTCACGTTCGATGGCGTCGGTTTTCTTCCATGGAATAACAGTTTCTTCGCTGGAAACGTAGGGCCATCATACGTGACGTCATTATTGGGGCCTCTGCCTGCCACTGCGCACGTCAGAGAAGCTGAACGCCGACGACTTTATTCCGCGATTACGCCATCATTTCAAATGCTAGAGCAAAACGATTTCGTTTTTCATCATTTTATTCCAACATCAACATTACAGATTTCGAAGACTTTACCTGCACATTTTGCACATTTGGCAACCTTAAACTCATCGAATTCTAAAACCACTTCAGTTGCCCTTTAAAAAAATAATATGAAGATTTATTTGCGTTTTTTATAAGTGCCTACAGGCCTTACCACGAACATTTTCTTTTTCGCGTCTTCTTTTAAAGACCCTGACCCGAAATACGCGGGTTCGAGCCCGGCCGCGGCGGTCGAATTTCGATGGAGGCGAAATTCTAGAGGCCCGTGTACTGTGCGATGTCAGTGCACTTAAAGAACCCCAGGTGGTCGAAATTTCCGGAGCCCTTCACTACGGCGTCTCTCATAGCCTAAGTTGCTTTGGGACGTTAAACCCCATACACCAACCAACTACACCATCTTTTAAAGACCACCTCTTTTTCTTATTCTCTTTGAAACAAGCACTCGTCAGTTATCATGTCGCCGACACTATTTGTCAATCCTACTCCAATTTTGGTGTTACGCGGCTCACACTCCGCCCCACACAATAAGTTTCTGCAGCGATAGCACTCGTTCCGTTTTGATTTGGGCAGGGAGCGGACAAAGCCCGGTAGGTTGGAACAATGGTTCAGATAACAAGGGTATGCATGCAAACATGTTGCGAATCGGCGAGACAGGCTAACGGCCGGGCAGGTGTGCGTATCGATTCCCGTGAGAAACGCAAGAAAAAAACGCAGCAATGACGAAATCTGAGAGTTCGATCGGTCGGTCATCATCGTTTCTTTTCTTTTTTTTATCAATTATGCCCCGTAAACCGGGCAAGCACGTCTGCACGTGCTTCGTTCGATGACTGGCGTTCAACGGCAGCATATTTCCGTTGCTGATGTGACTATATAGACCACCACGCGCACACTTGTTTATGGGGGGTTTAACATCCCAAAGCGACTCAGGCTATGAGGTATGTCGTAGTGGAGGGTTCCGGCAATTTCGACCACCCGGGGTTTTTTACCGTGCACTCACATCGCACAGTACACGGGCCTCTAGAATTTCGCCTCCATCGAAATGCGACAACCGCGGCTGGGATCGAACCCGCGTCTTTTGGGTCAGCAGCCGAGCGCCGTAACCACTGAGCCACCGCGGCGGGGCTGTATGCACACTACCTGGCAAAAGTAAAGAATCCGCCTGCTTTGTAGCTCCTTATGCATCACCAGCGTTTCAGGTCCCTCGTAGACAAGAGTAACTTTTGGCCTCACTCTTGGTCTTCCACGGATGCTGCAGGACATCCACTACGCGCGGCTTAGAATCAAATCCCACGGGCTCTCTACTTTTAATAAAGGCTGAACGTGTGGTCAGAATACCGAGTTTCAGCGTGCGTTGACCAACCACATTACGAAACTTTATGGCATTCGTGTGTCGTGGAGAAAAGGCAGTAATGACAATGCACATGTCCGCTCAAAAGCGCCACAGTTATCGCGCGCCTTTCCTCTCCTGATTATCATCATCATCATCAGCTTGACTACACCCACTGCAGGACAAAGGCCTCTCCCATGTCTCTCCAATGCCTTTCCTGATAACCTAATCTAAACTGAAATTAATCCAAAGCCACCGTCTTGTCATAAGCCCGAGAAGCTTGGCTGACTTGGCTCCTCTAGGAGGTGAACACGCCGAACCCGCCCTGCGGACTCTCTGCAAACCTGGGTAGCCTGGATTCCACAGGAATGACAGGTTACCCGTTCAGAAATTCAGGAGAAACCGCCTTTGAGCATTATTGCTCTGACATGCCGAACCAGCCGAGCCAGCATGGCTACGAAAACGACACAATTCTAATCATCCTGCTCGCCGCTTCCTGTTTGCCATTGAGCTCGGTGGCAGATTCAAGATCACCCACCGAAACTCCGTCGTTGGCCTTCACCATGATTTTGGCTTGGCGTATGCACATCGTACTCGCAGGAAAAGGAAATCTTGGGGGCTCAGTGATTATCAACTCTGCAATAACAAGAAAAATCTACAACGTTTAGGTTTGTAGCTTAAATCGACAATTTCAGCGAAAGCTATAACACGAACGTTGTAATTTTTTTTTTAAATCTATGCCCCTTTCACCCCTCCTTTCACCCTTTCCTTCGAGGCATGGTCCATGTGTCCTCCCATTGTGAGATTGCTTCCGGTCCTTCCCTTTCCTTACAACTACCCTTATGCAGACGCGCACCTTCTGTCGCTTATACAGAGCGAAGACTCTCTTGGCTCCAGGTACGCTATCGATGGATGGAAAAAACTTTATTGTCAATAAATTGGTGTTCTTGACCCTTACGGGTCACTGGGCGCCGTGGTCGATCCTTGGTCCAGGATGCCGCACTTGACTGCTGCCATCGTGGCTCGGCGCATGAGCCAAGTGTGACGCAGTACCACGTGTAAGTTTCCAGGGTAATACTAGCAGCTATCGCTGTAAAAAAAAAAAAGGGAGGGGGGGGGGGGGGGTCGTTCACGTTCATAAATATTTATGTTGGAAGGGGGGTACCGTGTTGAGGGAGCAGGATACGATGTAGAAATATGCATAGAACACTGACACGTTCGTTCAACTCTTCGTTATCAGCCACGACAGGCTGCTGATTATCAGGAACTGATTCACGGCACACAATAACAAAAAATAAGAGGCTATGAAGAAAGGAGACAGTGCAGGACGAAAAATAGGCGCCATAGTGGAGGATTCCCGGTTAATTTCGACTACCTGGGTTTCTGACATCGCTGAGCAGAGAGATGCCTTTTTCATTTAGCCTCCTACAGAACGCGGCCGCCTCGGACACACCATAGTGAGATCCCCGGATAGTGCTCACGTGTTGACAAGAAGTACGCGTCTGCTGCAACAGCACTTCCATTTTTGACAAGCACAGTTTGCCTTTCCTTTTTGCTCTAGTTCCCCTGGCCCGGTTCTCGGTATCTCTAGGGCGAAATGCTTGGGAAAATGGGTCGTTGACCCACACCTCCAACACACCCCGTACACTGACCATGGCACTCTCTGGCCAGTCTCCCTTTGCATCATTAAAACAAAATAAAAACGCATAGTTGAATAGCTCTTGGGACAAATGGTCGCTCTAACGGCTAGTCCTTACTAAGAGGAGCTGAAGAGTTGAAATCTGGGTTAGTTGGTACATTATACTTAAGAAAAACCAGCCAAAAAGACGGGGACAAAGGAGAGTTGTTGTTGTGTGTGCCTCGTCTCTCCTTTGTCCCCGTCTTTCTGGCTGGTTTTTCTTAAGTATAAGAGGAGCTGAAGAAAAAAAACTGTACTCACTTCGGTGAGCACAGCGAGACCCGCACTGTACATGTGGACCATGAGGCCTCTTAAACGTGTGGCCCTCGGCTATTGTAAACGAACAGCATTTCCGCATGTCTGCAGATTTATGTGGTTTAATGACCGGCGCAAACGGTGAACACAGTGACATGAGGGATGGCAGAAAACAGGAAACACTGATCGGCGTCACGCAAGTTTATGGGGCTGCCTGAAGCGAAAACAATGCAAAGCAGAAGGAAAGAGTACAAAAAGTGTCCGTGGTTCCACACAACGGCTACGGCTTTTCTGTTTCGTCACCGACAACCAAGACATCATCTTCTGCGCCATCTGAGGTGGCATTTTCGGGCTTGCCCATGTAGTACCACAGTTTAGAGCTGTCAGCGACTTCACTGCGAGGAGAGGCTGGAGGAGCGGAAGGCAGGTCATGTGGTTCGCTTTTCGTCGTCGCCGGTGTGTCGGTGTCGGCCTCTACTAGGAGCGGTTGGGGCCGGTCTCTTTTCTCTTCAAAACTGTCATTGCCCACAACAAGAAAGGCCATCCTGGACGTAACGTTGGATATCACCGACATGTTCATGGACGTGGCCGATTCGACGGTGGTGGAAACATTGCTGGTAACGTTGGATATCACCGACATGTTCATGGGCGTGGCCGATTCGACGGTGGTGGAAACATTACTGAACAGTGTGGTTATCATCAGGCTGCTGTTGTAAATGCTCGCCATTGCCTTAGGTGTCGCATGCAATGGTACCTTTGGTACTCTTGCCTTCGAAGAAGGAGAGGACGCTGTGATGTTTAATCGAACGATAACCGGCTCAGGAGAATCGTTGATGAGAGTCTTCCGGTTGCTGTTGTCACTGGCGGCCACCAAAGAAACGTCACGCGTTCGGTTGGTGCCACCCCGGTGTTGAGGGCCGCTGGTGGTGTTTGCTGCCGTCGAAGACGGCCGCGACGACGACAGGTTGTCTGAGTCTGCCGGGGAGAGCGTGATGGACACGTTGCCGTTGCTGTGTACCAAAGCCTTGGAGGTGTCCGATGAACCTAGGAACAGTGCAGTGAGGTTGGCGTGCGGTATTCCGAGGTATTCCAGCGTCTCGTAGAATGTAGCCGGCTTCTGGACGATGACGGCGAGCGCACCAAGGCCGATGCATATGCATGCCACCCCGGAGATGAGCACGATGCGCATCTTGCGGCCGTGGATGGCGGACATGCGGCGCGGGATGGCCTCCGCCGACGCGCGGATCCGTAGCTCTTCTTGCATGGCGGCCTCTGCTCCGGGGGCGGGCACGTTGCAGAGGCTGCACTCGCACTCAGGTATAATATACACCGATCCAACCACGGTTCGAAGCCATGCTTCTTCTTCCTCCCACTGCACCCCGGTTGCGACGCACTATTTCGTGATTCTTTTCTCTTCTTCAGTTCTTCTCGTTGTAAAATTTTGCGCATATGTGTCAACCTTTACAAAAAAATTTTTAGACAGTCTATAGACTCTCCATAAACTTCCGTCTATAAAGTCTATAGACTCTCTATAGACCGTTTACAGCGCGCAGTTCTTCCGTTTGAGACCAGATAGCGCCACAGGTGCGCTCAGAACACGGCGCCATTCTGCGCCTCGTAAGTCACCGGCGTCTATGCCTCGACGCAGCAGTGGAAATGTCGCGGATGGCTGCCGAATGCGTTCTTCCTACAAAGGTGTGAAAAGTCAAAGAAAATACATGCTGTGTTGTCGATTGCAAGAATTGCGACAGAAAGTTAAAGGCGTGGGATGCGATTGTTTGCGAGCTTCACAGAACCGAACTGCACAAGGATGTACTGCCCCTGTTCGCGCCCGTTCGCCATCCACCCTTTCCGAACGGGCGAACGCAACAAACATGTTCATCAACGCTAGATAGCCAATACAGAAAGAAAGGTTTCGATCCTGGAAAATCTGCGACGGTAAGTGCACAAAATAGCCGCATGAACAAGCTGTTCCGCCACCGAAACCGCCACTTCGTGCTTTCATTTGCTCTGCAGTGTGCTGAGACCCCATTGCTCGTAAGTTAAGGTGTGTGGCCATTCACAAAAGGAGACCCCGAGGCCTAATTAGGAACGAAAAAAAAAAAAGACGACTTACGCTCCTACATACCGCTACTGCATATTGTGCAGTGCATAGCCGTGCGAGCGGACAACGCTTACCGTCAGTCCGAGTGTGACACGTCGTATTGGTGCTATTGTTGAACTTAGCTCCAAGTAGCGCGGTTTTCGTGGACCACAACAGGAATAAAGCATTTTCGTTACGGCTCGGTGCTCGGTGGATGTCACTTCCTCGTGGTTCATGCGAGACAGTCACTAAAAGTGACTCTGGCTAAGAGTGAAGCTGATTGCTTACCACCAGGGAGACCTTGAGCATTTTCATGTCCGCATATCGAGCATGGAACGTACCACAATTTTATATGTGAGGCTCACATAATTGTGAACTTCGTGTAGCATGAACACGTTGTCATGCGCGCGTTATAACAATTATATCGCGGAATCCTTGGAAACGATTGCATGACAGCTTGTGAAGGCTGCTTGATGCATGGTACTGCTTACATGATTAGGTAACATTTGTGTGTCTATATATTTTTGTCGCCTTCCTGTGTTTAGCAAACCAGTAGAAAATATTTCAGGTTTCCTAATCAACTTTAACAGGTTGTAAACAAATGCGTACGATGTGCTCGTGAGCGTTTTATACCGGTGTCTATGCATGTGCATAATACGACAACGACCTGTGCTGCCGCAGGAGCATTAAACCTTGCAGTTTTAGATAATAACAATAAAAAGATTAAGCAGAGCCTTCAGCGGATGCAAAGAGAAGCATTCAGGCGATCGACCCGTTGCCTCGAACAGGTGGAGAGCTCAGCGGCTCTCGCAACATGAAGCCCGATCACGTTTTCACGCCTGAAGTGATCCAATGAGGGTTCTCACATGTCTTTCGAAGCTTTGGACCAACCACAGTGTCGTCTTCCCACTCCTTTACAACCGTATCAGCCGGAACACTGCCTGTCAGAACCGAAACATCAGACGCAGCAACCGTCGCGACGAGGCACACGCCGAGCGGTCAGGAGGCGTGTAATGGCGGCGTGATCACGTGATCCAAGATGGCAGCCCCCATGATACGGCGCTGTAAAGCGTCTATAGACAATTCCTAGAGAACAGTTTACAGGTTATACAAATGCTAAAGACAGTCTATATCCAATCCATAGATTTATAGCCATACGCTTTTAGTAGACTTTTGTCTATAGACAGTCTGTAGACTATGAATAGACAAAAAGAAATATCTATAGGAAGGCAATACAGTCTATAACAAGTCTATAGACTGTCTATAGTGCATTTTTATAAGAGAACAGCCTCCATTTATCTTTACATATCGGCGATCATTTTACTTACCATACCTACCACTGCCTATCTCCCTGCGTAAAAGGTCAACAACGACAACAACAAAAACACGTTAGCTCTCTCATTTCTCTCCCACAGCTGTACACAGCCCCAGGAAAGTTTAGACTGCTATACATCATCTGGAAACGAGGAGGTTGCCTAATACGCAGCTCATTTTTCTACCGCTCGCATTTTTCTTTCATGTTCCCAGATCCTTAGTTAGGTTTGATTTCCGCATAAGGGCTTTTTTCAGTCGAGCTTCTGCTTTCACTACATTTTCTTATTCTATAGCCTTGATTGACTATAGCCCTTCTTGTGTTCACTTTTTCCCTTCCTTTCTCGGTTGCTGGACGGAGACAGTAGCTATAATAGCAGCGAGAAGCGATTCTCTTAGCAGTTCTCCTGTGAGTCCCGGGGGATCATAGTTCGTGCTATACCTATATAAATTCAAATTGAAACGCTCCAATGAATCAAAGCCGGAGGTGGGGGGGGGGGGGGGGGGGAGTAGCACAAAAACGGTCTTTTAGGAGTCTGACGGCACATTTTGTTTCAGTCACGTAGACACAGCGCTGGAAAATGACACAACTCATAACGCTCGTATATCCTATGGCGACCTTTCTCCAGTTACTCCGACTGGACTGATGCACGAATACGTTCATAAACAAAGGCGAGTCTTCCTTTTTGTCCTGGCAGCGTGCAGGCAGTCGATATGCTAAGCAATATTAATCTCTTTGTAGTGTAACCTACTCTTTTGTCTGGTCCTAACAAATTTTTCCCGGATCAAATCTATATTCATCGATGAAAAGAATACTGTTCCCCGCTCAAGCGGGCTAACATGTCTGTTCGCTTTCTAGCCTTCTCAGTGATCTTCTTAATGAGTATTGAGATAATTAGCTTCTAGACAGAAGCTCATTATTTCAATGAATTTGACGCACTGTTACCAGTTTCCGTCAAGATTTTTCGTTCTTTACTTGTTCAGAGTATAGGCAGAGAAATCCAAACGAAAGATGAAATAGGCTTTTTGAGTTATAAGAGCGCTTTTTAGGCATAGCATTGCCAGTGGTGCAGCGCATCAGAATAAATTAAGACGTACTAGCAGTAGGCTGATTAAGATATATTGAATAGTTCATTTTTAACTACTGCCGTTAGTCTCCTCATTTATTAAGAGGCGTGTAACCCAGAGTAAGTAATATCTGTGTTATTTTTCAGAATTTCGAAAACGCAGTTACCCTCGGCTCAGTGGCCCTACAAAATTTGGTTATTTCGACGACTTACGTGCACTGGAGGAGTTTTTTTTTTTTTATTCGAGAAGTCTGCCATGAGGCATAAGTTGAGAAAAGGGGGAGTGGAATGTAGGTTACAGAAAGTTAAAAGAAGGAGTGCAGACCAGTTTCGGCGAGGTACTCGCATAGGCTGCTTGTGAAGTGATTGTCCATAGTACACTTCACTGGAGGAGTTGCTTTGCCTGCAAGCTTCGGCACGATGTAGGCAAAACTTTACAGGCCACGCCGCCGAGGGTAACGACGCTTTCGAAATTCTAGAAACTGATACGGATATTACTTACGGTGGACTACAGGCTTCTCAATAAAAAAAAAAGGATAACAGTAATAGCTAAAAAGTAAACTATTCAATACTAGTTAGCCAGCATACTAATTAGCACATCTTAGCTGTATTCTGATGCGCTACACAGCTCACAACGCTATGGCAAAAAAAGCACTCTTCTAATTCAAAAAGGCTATTTTTAAAAATTGCAGAACATTTCAGGTAAAACACCCGGTATATTGCGATCATACAATTCACACCGCGCTACCATCATCTCGCTAATTGTCGGTTTGTTGCGTCAGTGTTCAACATATTTAACAACTACTGCGCATTTGCCCCGCAGCGCTGGCCTAGTGGGTTGAGCATCCGCTTCGAATGCTGTAGGTGCGGGGTTCGATCCCCAGTGCCGCCGGGTACCCACCAGGGATACAGTGAGCACGGGCTTCCCCCTGCCTAGTGCTTGGCTTACCTTGGGAGAAATGCTTGGGAAATGGGCCTTTGGCTCCACCTTGTGTTGACAAAAATAGCTTACGTAATGGCACTCTTTGGTCAAAGCTGCCCTAGCGCCATAAAAAATAACAATCATCATCATGCTATTGCGCCGGCTTCTGAGATAAACTTATCCTTTACTTAACCGTACTCGGCCTTTTTTCTCCTGTCCTCTTTGCCCTATTTCATGCATGGCGGGCAGCCATGAAAATAACTATCTTTCCATCTTCAGACCTGAAGACGTGCACATTACGCAGAGCATAGTCAAAGAAATCAATGCACCGCATTTCAGCGCACAATTTCAGTAAAGACAACGAAGAAAAGTCATGCCTGTGGTAATTATACCGCGCAAAGTATCAGAAAGAGCAATGGATGGATCCCTGGCGTCCTTCTGCACGAACACCTTAAAACGGTGCATTGCCACGTACTTTGGCAATTAATGTTTCTGTGACAAAACCAAAAGAAAGCGCGGTCCGAACCAGGCTCAGCACCATCCTGTCTGTCTCTCCCCTTTGTGTACCGTCTTTCCTGTTGGTTTTCTCATTTGAACTAACTACATTCCCTGGAGGAGAAAAACAGACAAGGAATGCAATAGATGGAAGGACACCAAGTGTACTGTTAGTTACTGCAGCAATGGCGGTAACTATCGTTTTTTCTTTAGAAGGCTATCATTGCCTCTACAGCTGTATTTTAAAAAAAGTAGAAATAGACAGTGGCAGGAAATGAAGTGCGCAGAACGGGCAACCGGCGGTCGACTGGAATGTGAGACCGGACACGGAGAGACGGGAAACCCGCCGCGGTGGCTCAGTGCTTAAGGCGCTCAACTACCTAGACCGAGTACGACGTAATCGAGGGCGATCGAAGGTCGGATGGAGCGATGAGGTTGGGAGGTTTGATTTAATACCGGGGCCAATGGCTGGTGCCCAGCTGCTGTAAGCTGAGATCATAGGAAATGGCCTTTTCCTTCTATGGACTTGACGTACGCTAATGACGATGAAAATAGAGAGCTTTAAATAAAGAAAACTCACAGACGACCAATGCGATTCATGCCATAGTGTATGCGTTAGCATTAGCGTTTCCCCCAAGCGGCGGTGGGTGGCGTGATTCAGCACTTCAGGCACCGCGTAACGCGCCGCAGCCCCTCTCCATTCGTCCGATCCAATTCAGAAATCACAATGTGCCACGTCTTACCCCCTCGCCATTCTCCCCGCCCCTCGACTCTGATTGGCGACCGCGGTTTCCCTCTCCTCACTCGTCGCCTCCCACCGATTCAGCCTCTCTCCACTTTGCCTCCTCTCGCCCCGAGGCTTCACGCGCTGCCAATTCGAACGCGTTAAAAGGATGGAACGAAAAGGAGAAGAAAGAACAGTCAGCAGAAGGCAGCACAATGTAAAGAAGCAGAATACGCATCATAAAAGGAGGCTGGCTGATGCGTGAAAAGCTTGGGGAATAGGGGACGTGAAGTATTTGACTTCTGCCGCAGCCATTGTCGTCGCTTCAGCACAGATGGCTGCGGAGCGCGTCTATTCTTTCCCTTATCTTCTGATTCTTTCATTTCTCTTCTGTCCACATGAGGCAGTGATAGTGGCCATTTCGGCGACAGTCGACAGGACCGTGCACTTTACTTTTCTTCCTTCGAGCAGCCAATTCATACGCGCGCGCGCACGCACGCACACACTGGGCACAATACAATCGGCCTCACGGCCTATAGTTGAGTATCCTGCTCGTATATGAGTGGCAACGAATTATGCCAGGATATCACCGCGAGGAGTAACAACGAAGAAAACGAGAAAACCGGTCAAGGAAGAGAGAGAAGAAGCAAAGAAAGAAGTTCTACAAAGCGTGCCATTTTCATATGGTGAAGAAGAAGAAAAAGACCTTTGAGGCCAGCGGCAACGGCACTCTCCCGTCACTCAGAAGACAGGATCTTGGAACAACAACGAAGCAGACATGGCTGCTGCAGCCCCGCAAGTGCTGCATCGACGCGGCAAGCGCTCGACGTCGGCGGGGTTCGGGCTTCCCCTGTATGCCTGCGCGGTGCTCAGCGGGTCGCTCACGATGGCCGCCATCGCGGCCGTGCTCGTGGTGCCGGAGTTCGTCCGCGCTCTGCACGACGCGCAAGAACGCCATGACGCCGCCGCCGTCACTACCGTCGCTTCCTCCAGCCGCCAGACGTCGGTCTCGAGCGGAGAAGACGCGCTGCCCAAAGTCGCCGACAGAGCGCATGATCCCAACTTCGTCGTGGAAACTGAAATCGCCGAGGTCATGAATGCGCCGGAGGACGACGCTGACCGGGGCAGTCGACGTCGGAACGAGTCTTCGTCGCCTGTAGTGGCAGGAAGCGACGCCAGTGCGCTTTTGTTGTAGGTAGTGCGCGTAATTACTACCGTCGGGAGACGTTCTTTGAGAAGGAGGTGTGCCTTGTGCGTTGTACATTTGGGCGAGGAGACGCCTAACGCCTCACAGTCCTTATTTGTCTCTAAACGTGCTTGTTTTGTTCTTGGAAGTACTCGAGTGTGAACGAAGAGGTGTTGTAAAGCGATACATGTGCCTGCCGTCCTGTGCACCCTGTGCGCAGAACGGTATCTCTTCAGGATATTCTTCAAGTTACTCATCCACGTATAGCAGCATTAAACCAAGCATGCGAAGACTAATGCTAGGTTGTCAAGTCGTGTCATGACGTACAGGTAGAATCAATAAGAAAGGGAACACGCTGACGAGACAGCTGACAGCTGACGAGAATCGGCGGCAAAGGCGCATGCGCAGTAAGCACTAGGTTAATTTTCATATATGCGAAAGGTCCTTCTCTACTGGTTACTGGTAGCAATGTCTATTAGAGCAGGACATGGGCTAGTATACCAGAGTACCTGCTCTCTGCCGTTAATTGACTAAGTTATCCGTCGCTCATATTTTTTCTACACAAGCATGGGATCAGTCGTTTTGCAACACAGTCTGTAGTCGCGTGTCAGCGCGGCGGCGAGAAATACTCTCCAGCGCACTCTCTTCAAGGTTTCGCGCCGTGTTATCTTATCCATATAACCAACGCTTTTTTTTTGCGAACAGTTGGCAGGCATCTTTAGTCGTTTGTATCCCCCGCTGTTTCAATAATGCGTCGACCGCTGCTTCTGTGTAATCAACGCAACGTAGCTCAGTACATGCAATGAAAGTGCCCGAAAAGGACATTTCAAATGCTGTAGTAAGATTTAGGTAATTGACACCACATAAAAAAGAACCACGAAAAATTTCCTGTAAAGCGTGCATCGCCACTTTGACGTCTGTTTTCAGGAGAAAACAACTTCATGTTTGCCGACGCAAAATATAAGGTACCTTTTTTTTAGAAAGTTCTTGGCGCATTTGATGTCAGAAAAAGAAATCGACACTGATAAAGAAATAACTGCCTCGTCTGCTAGGGAAGCGCTTGAAATGTGCGTAGGAACGTTGACTATGACTAATACACACGAGCTGCAGCTTCACGGCAGTCGCAGGACGAGCGGTGGCGAAGATAAATGGAGCCCATGTGTGATGCAGAGAAAGGTCACCGGTTTGATGCACATACTCCGGTGTTGAAAGCCAAAGTCAGGCACGCTTGAAACTTTCATACAAGACTCTATTTTTTATCACTGGCGGGCACTCAATCGAATACTTTTGCCCACTAATGTACTTATTATATTATGGCATTGCATTCAATTACAGCATTATTCTCAAAAGCTTGACGCATTTCGTGCCTCTATGCGGCAGCTGACAAAGAGCAGACAGCCCCGAATGAGCTGTTTCGACGCCTTCATTTCGCTTCGCCTCTTCTCGAGCTATAACTGCTGTGGGGGTGCGCCTCGGGTGTATTTGTCAGAGTCTCGGACATTTTTTTTAGGACAAGATGCAGTTGTTGCCATATCAGTATTCACTTTTTCAATGCGAATTCAAAAACGCCCAGAACTTTACTGGTTACCTTGTAAAGGTGCACAAACTAGTAGTAGGGGTGTTTGATTAAAGTACAAAAACGGAAGGAGAAGACGCTGCCGGTCGCGGCAAATGCTAAGATCTAATAAAAAGATGTGTTTTCACAAAAAACTGGATCGATTATTTCTTAACCTGATCTGCTACTTAACAGAACGCACGTAACCCTAAAGTGAATATTAAAATTTTGCATAATTATTTGTAGCTAAATATCTAACTAAGAGGAATTTTAAAGAATGCCCTCAGGAGCTCCACATGACGGGAAACCTTATGTCGTTGGTTTCACCTAGCTCTAGTCAACCGCGTTTTTTTTTTTTTTAAATCCTTGGTTCTTTACGTGAAACACCCTGCATAAACACTACCGTTCGATGGACACTTGACAGACTCATTTCTTTGCCGCTCTTTTTCCTTTTTTCCCCTTTGTTCCCCTCCCCAAGTGTAGGGTAGCCAACTGGGCATCGCCTGGTTAACCTCCCTGCCTTTCCGTCCTTTTCTCTCTCTCTCTCTGTCCAAGTATTGATCTCTTTAGCACGACCTCCCGTCGCCGCCGCGATCTGTCAGTCGGCGCTGCAGACGATAAGGATGGAGTAGAATCAAAAGAAAAAAACCATTTGCCTGCCAAGTGAATCGGAAACAAAGAAACAAAAAAAAATTCCCTGAGAGCTATTCTCGCGATGGACGTCTGAGCTTTAGGATGATTTGCATACGTGCCGCGTTTGAGGTCAACCAACGTGCCAAGGAGCGCGTTCCATTCCTAGACGCAAGGAAAAGAAAGAAGAGGTGCTGCGCGAAAGCCACCATGCCACGCAATGTCCGACGAGGAGGAGGATTCTGAAGAAGTGAAGAAGGAGACCGTCGGGTTCGCCTGGTCGTCTCAAGCGTGTCAGGTACGCATCGTCGTCTGCCTGTTCATCCTCTCCGTCCTGCTCGGCGCCCTGACGGCGTACATCATCATACCGCGTCTGAAAGACGACTGCAAGAAGTACCATTCGCAAAAGGCGGCTCTCATCCAGGGCCAGGCCAAGGCCAGACGAGGTCTGGCGATTCCCGCTGAAAATCTGACCGACGAAGTAAACAACAGCAGTGTTTCTGCCGTGCCTAGTGATCGCTACGCCCCGACAAGTAACAGCGAATCTTTCTCCGGCACGACTTCGGGACCACCGGCAACGCCACCTGCTAGCGTGAACACGCAAAAGCTGCCGGATGACATCGCTAGAGGGATGAGTGGGTGGTCGACCATCGACTTTCGCACTGACGACAAAGACGACAACGATGAAGTCGTGGTTATCGTTGAAGAGGAGCCGACAATCGGGACTGGCTTGGGCTCGACTTTTGGCGGTGCGAACCTCCCCGATTCGACGGACACAATGAGAGGCAACTACAGCGTCACTAACGGTATTATATCACGCGAGCTGTCGACATCTGTGCCGCCCGTTAATGCCGACCGAACTAATGCAGTAAGCAGCGCCTCAGAAGCACACGAAACTGCAGTTCATGGCATGAGACCCGCAACGAAAAAAGGCACGATAAGGAGTTCGACAGCAAATACGATCGCGATTTCCGAAACCACGTCGCTCCTCAGCACTCCGGTGGTTTCATATGACACTTCCTATGCAGATGAACATTCCTCTAGGAACCCCCCAAACTCTGGCATTGCTACAGTGGAGGATTTGCCAAGCGAAGGAGAAGCATTCGGTGGTACTAAGAGCAGCATAGTGACAGCTGGCGACGTAGTGACTGGCGCACGCCAAAGTCCAACCCAAGCTATATCGGAGGGTCGATTCGATAACACAGGCATCAATGTCGTTAGAAATGGGTCTGCTGAAACCATCCCATCCTATGGGACAACTTCGCTGTCATTACCAGGTGCGCTGCCCACAGGCACCAACTCCTACCGCGACCTCGTCATACCCGCGATCACGAAAGGATCTGGCATTTCAAACGACGCAGGCGCCTTCCTTGCGACGTCCAGTGGCGCTATAGGGAGCGAATTCCAGCACTCACGTCGCACAACACAGGAAGGCGGTCTCGGCGGTGCTGCTACCGCCGTACCTGAAAACCCGTGGTTCCAAAGCACCTTGCTGGCCACGGCCTCTTTGGACACGTTATCGGACGATTATCTTTCAGACGCAAACTCTGATAGGCCTGCTACACTCGAGAACACGAACGACGACGACTTGACAGACAGAAAGCGCGGTTCCGATGACACTCAAGATGACCTCCTCGAGACTGCAAGCAGCACAATGGCGGATGAAGATCAAGAGTTCTACCTCCAGCGCGCTGGACAGCTGCCCCGGCGACAGAACCACCGTCCGCCAAACAGCACTGGAGCAGAAGGCGCACTTCGGAACTAGCAACGGCTCATAAAGTGACCGAACAAGAAGAAGACGTGATGCCTGCCGCCACTGACTCCGCACATACGAAGCCCTTAGAACTTTGGAATGGACACCACTTGTTCCTGAAAGCAATGCGATGCTAGCTAAGGGCTTCGCATTGGTCGATGCGGCCAGACCTTAGCTCGATTCTGGACACTGTTTTGTGTGGATTTGAAAACGGCTCCGAATGTTGCCATCGGACGCCGTTAGTACGCTATATCTAACCGGGCGTGAAGCAACTCTGAGGGTACGCCACGCTACATAGTTGAAAGTTAGAGTCGCGCTAGAGGGGGCCATCAAGAAACCTGAGCCAGCGGCGTGAAGACAGCGCTGGTAGAAAGGCTAATCATTTGCCATTGATGGAATTTCATGGCTGGTGTATGTACTGCCACATGCGCTAATTCTTCGGTAGATTAACTGCGCATTTCTCACCACTCAGACCCTCGGCTGTTGGTCGATATATGGAGAACCCATGTCCGGTGAAAAATTCCTTTTTCATAAGACTAATTACTCTAGCTCCATCAATTCTATATATAGGAACGCGGTTCGCTATTCCACTGCTGCTCATAACGTGTACAGATCGCGAATAAATGTTCATATTTCAACACGTGCAAGATGCAGCACACTGCTATAGTTGTTCTTAGGCTCTAGATGCAACTTCTTTTTTCATATTTCGCAATACTCACCAGCCGCGTGATCTAGACGGGAAAAAAATTGCCGACGATTACGTTACTTCCTAATGCGAAATTTGAGCTCAGCTCATCAGCTGTTTCAGCTTTTCGATAGATTTAGACAAAGAATTCGAGCAAGACATGTATGTACAATTACAGACAACTTGTTATTTTTCCCACATATTCCTTCTTCAGGAAACACTCCACTAGCAGTTCTTGACTGTCATGAAGGAAGCTTTGTGGTCGGAGAAATAGACGGATATATGCTCGACTTGCTGCACCAATGCCTGGTTCTCAAGGACGAGGCATATGCAAGTATATCGCGAGGTTGTCACGAAGGTTTTCAACCCGTTGCCTCGCTCATGGCTGAGAGCTGGCAGAGAATAAACTATTTATATAGGCAGGCGGTTCGCAGTGGCGAACGGCAGCGGCTGTGCGTTTCGGTTGGGGCGGTGCACATATCGAGATCCGCCACCACTGATCTGGCGAGAAGCGGAAAGAGCAATTAAGTTATCGGAAGGTCGCGGGAGATGGCGCCAGGAGTGCGCGCAACTAGAGCAGCGCGCTGCCCCGGCACCGGAGCTGGCTACAACGGACAACGGCGACGCCGCGAAACACAGGAACGGGCGCCAAAGAGCTGCGCTTTAAAAGGAACAAAATGGGAAGAAACTGACCACGCCGCCTTGCGTCCCTACAGACAGCCAGCTTCTGTTGACGTTTGCACACCTCTCCTCTGCATCGTAGCTCCGGACCGCATCGGGAGCTGCAGCAGTGACGGAGCATAGTGCCGCATTCGAGCAAACGACTGGTTGCGCAAGTGCAGACTGAGGGGCCGACTTCGGCGGCTGCTTTGTGACTACCACTTGATTTCGTTGGAACACAAAAGCGCAGACACCTCTGTCAGGCACGTCAGAATGTGCATCCGCACAACTGTATGAGCGTTTACGAAAAGAAGCTAAGAACACTGCCTTTTCCTTTGTCCCGCCCTTTACCCCCATGCCGTTTCTCGCTCGGAATAGCAAAGAGTTTTACCCAATTCTCGCTGAAGAAGCCGCCATTGCTCTGGCAATATCGCACGGCAACGCAACAGGGCACAACCTCACATAGTGACGGACTCCAAACAAGCATGCGGAAACTACACAAGAGGCAGGATCGACAGCATCGCCAATCATATTCTACACACGACGAGAAGACACAAAAACACTAAACATAATATAGTGTGGGTTCCCGGACATGAGGGGATGAGGGGCAACGTGGCAGCAGACGAGTTAGCTCGAGGGTACGGCAACCGAGCAGACTCAGCACTTTGCACCACGGGCACCTTTGACCCAGTTACCCCCACGTACTCAGATATACTCGATCATTACAGGGGTCAGCGGAAACGCTACCCAGCCCCACACAAAAGGCTTACCAAAGAGGAGGCGGTGGACTGGCGCAGACTACAAACCGGTACCTACCCGCACCTGCCAAACTACACAAGATTTTCCCTGCACAATATGTACACGAATGTCCGTGGTGTCAGGGTAAACCTACACTAGAGCATGTCATATGGACCTGCCCTAAGGCAGACTTAGAGCCAAGAATAAACAACCCGAGTATGATGCAGTGGGAGCACTTGCTGGCCAGCGAGGACGACGAAACGCAACGGTTTCTTGTACGCCGAGCCACGATGGCAGCAGTCAAGTGCGGCATCCTGGACCAAGGATCGACCACGGCGCCCAGTGACCCGTAAGGGTCAAGAACCCTTTAAATTTATCAACAATAAAGTTTTTTCCATCCATCCATCACCGGTCGCTGCAACCAAAGGCGCAACACCTATAGGCACACTCCGGTGTCTTCATGGATTCGTGTTCAGACGTAAAAACGCGAACGTAAAAGTTGTGCACGGTTTTTTCAAGCCATAAAGCAATCTCCACGCAAGGCTCCGCACTAGAAAGAAGTGAGGCGCACCATGACCAGGTGGCCGCGGAGGGCGAATCGTGGGCGCGGCTACGAAGAGAAAACGAGCACGGTACTTTTCCGGTTGTCCATTCCTCAGCTCTCTCCGTGGTATATATGCATGGCGTTTCGCTCTGCTACTACCAGCCACGGTAGTAAGGTGGCGACAAAATCAGACTCGAGCTACGTTCTCAATACATAGTTTGCATCGACGTCATAGCGGGCGCAGAATATGCGGCTACCCGTACGTTTTATGCAAAACAGCAGGGAGGCACGGAAGAAGGAAGTGCAGAGTAGGTCACTCCCCATGGCACGGGGACAAAGGACAGTTTTCTGCCTAGTTTTAGCTGCACCCAAAAAAGGCGCCCCTGACGTCGGGTAAAACTATCTTCCCGTTACTTTTCTGTGGCAATGCAATACAGGCTACGCAGGAAACGAAAGGAGGTGCCCTTGCCCCTGTGCACCGTTGAATAGGTTTAGTGTATTCCCTACACATCCCCTTGTTTTCTTCTGAAGGCATCCCCTTAATTCATAACAAATGTTCTTTTCTTTAATATTTTCATGAGCACCAAGCAAACCGGGTGCACGTTTACACCGACGGCTCAGTGAACCCTATCACTTCCGACTCTGTGGTCATACCCGCAAGCACTACAGTTAGTACAGGTCACCCCACTTCTTCGACAGGTGCAGAACTCACCGCTCTTCGTGTCGCCATTGAATTCATCAGTCAGCAGTGCCCTCAGCGGTGGTCTATATTCACCGATTCCAAAGCTGCCCTCCAAGGCTTACAAGCTGCTCTTCACCGTGGAGCCCATGAACAACTGGTCGCAGAAATTCGACAACTACGTCACTCTGCCATCAACAAATGACATGACATTATCTACCAATGGCTACCGGGGCACAGCGGCATAGCAGGCAATCACCGCTCGGATGAGGTCGCGCGAACTGCTCACGACGACGGCGATTTTGTGCCGATCCCCATTTCGAGATCAGACGCAGCGAGCAGGCTTCGCGCACTTGCGCGGGACATCACGCTTGCTGCGTGGAATTCCGGACAATTTTGCAATTCCCGTTTAAAATCCTTGGACCCAGATCTGAAGCTCCGGCTACCATCAGGCCTACCACGACGAGAAGAAACTTTGCTGTGTCGCCTCTGGCTTGGTGTAGCTTTCACCAACCATTACTAATTATTAAGCTGATATCCATGCATGTGCCATCTGCGGGCATGACGAGACTATAACCCACATTCTTTGTGACTGCCCTGCCTACACCACCGAAAGGCAGTCTCTCAGCAGTGCGCTGGAGCGCCTACATCGACGCCCACTGACGGAAATGAATATTCTCGGCCACTGTCCGCGGCGGTCGTCGGCGGACAAGGCCTCCAAGGCACTGCTCCGCTTCTTGAGAACTTCTGGCCTGCACGATAGGCTGTGACTTCAATGAGCGCTGACGTTTTTGAGTGACTTCAATTTTCTGTTACTCTCCTTTCTCTTTCTTTATCCCCTCACTCCTTCCCCCCCCCCCCGTGTAGGGTAGCAAACAGATTATTCTTTCGGATAACCTCTCTGCCTTTCCTCTTCTACCTCCTCCTCCTTTTTCTCCTCGACGGTGAATTTTTGTCCTCTTGGACATGAGTGTTGAAGACATAGACATTTCTAGCCCTTCGCGACACATCAGCAGAAACAAAAAATGACAACAGCTTCTCTGTTACTCTCACCACCCTCGCCCTGTAATTTTAATTCCTGAATAGGGACACCCATGGATCGGTTGGTCATTGTTCGGGCTGGAGATGCGCAAGTGTATAGTTCAGAGAGACAAGGTGGGGGGTAGCTGGGGCACAGCTCAAGGACAAAGGCCCGTTTCCTTCCCTTTCCTGCCTAGCCGCAGAAAGTTTACTGGGTGTACAGAACAAAACGAGGCTTCTCAGCTGCATCGCTGTCAGGACACTGGTACATAAAGCGGACTTACTGCCCTATCTTCCAGCGGAAAAGCGCAGTACATTCAGTTCATGCTCACTGTTTAAATTCTCCAAACTTTAGGGTAGCACCATATGACACGACTCTTGCTAGGTCATGTCATGACAGTCTACGCTCGTCTGCCACTGCATTTCGGGTAGCGCGTCCAAATGCTGACCAAGTGGCAACTTTGGTGCTTGTCGTTTTGAAGGAATAGCTCCACACTGCCGTGGTTTCGCACCATGCACACAGTTTTGCTGGTTCAGGTGGAAACACAAATGCAGTTTTGGGGAAGACAGGTGACGCCAATGAAATGTTTCACTGGCAGAATTTCTTTGTGCACAGCGCTTTGTGGTCAGTTATGAAGGCTGCAGAGAGCAAGGAGAGTCTCAAGAGATGTTACACAACAGTTTCCAATGTGGCCCCAAAGCAGATCCCGTTATTTTTTTCCTTGGGTCCCAACATAGTATATGTAGAACCTCCTATGTATCCCATGGGAGTCTGTGCCATGAACATTGTTCTCTCGTATACAATTATCGATATAAAATGTCACAGAACCAACAAAGAAAAAAGCCACTTCGAGTGGCTGTATATAATATTCCCACCTCGCACCGCTTTTAACACATACCTTCTAAAATTCCTTCAAAAATGTGCCCATTGTTGACTGCCGAACTTATAATTCAGCTGTAAGCCAGCACGTAGTGGCAAGGATCAGCACGAATAATCTCAAATATGCAGTGCCTCTGGCTTTGTAGTTTCACATCAGTACTTTTACAGCACCTTTAACAGTTGCAACAATCAACATTAATAAAACTATGTGCTAGCACCGAGAACCCACTTGTCGAGCATAGCAGCCAAAACTGAATTTTACTCTCATCTTAGTCTGTTTACTACGGTACATTGCATGGAGGCAAGGTAAAGACAAGGTACTGTTAGTAAGTAATGAAACATGAAGAAGACAGCCAAGAACAGCAAAATAAGCAGCTTTAAGCCAGGAGAAGCTGAATACACGAGGGCAATTTCACTTTGAAAGCGCGAAGACTTTATCAGAAATGTTAATCAAGCTTTTCAGTATTTTACCTCCAAAAGCTAATATGTCGGTGTTCTTTGGTTGCCACCTCAGCTTTCTTGTTCTCATTTCATCTGTTGCTCATAGTACACCTGAAACATCAGACTCCAGATCATGCATGCAGCATGTGGTTTGGTTGATCAATTTGCACCAACAACAGTCTCTTCCACTTGTCAAAACTATGATTAAATCAGCACAAGCTTAACAGGGCTCATATTGCATATTATTAAATAGTAAACAAACATTCAGTAGTCAACGTAATAATTGGCAGTAATGTCTTTATTAGCACTTCATCTCATATCAATTTATATTCACAGACGTTAAGATATGCCAAACAATGTGAAACATGTCGCAGCCACTACTGCACACATCAAAATGATTTTACACATCAAATAAAGCAGCCTTTTATTGTCTACAACCACCCAGCCATCTCATTGCTGCCCAGCACATACCACAGTAAAAAAAAAAAAAGAGCACAAGGAAGTTAACATTTCTGGGTGAACAGCATGAACACCTACACAATTGAGTGAGTTGAGGCAGAAGGGATCCAGGGCGAACTGCTGAAGTGCAGCGACACAGCAAAGCAGTCGAGGTTTGCCACTTGCTTTTTTAACGCTGCAGTAAACGGACCGGCACATGACTGCCATAAAAACATGGGAAAAACGTGTTGCTAAATTTTAAAAAGTTCACAGTTCCTGTTCGGAGGTGGCGCCAGCAAATTTGGCAACAGGGTTCTTCAATGGAGACCACCAATGCTGCTGCCATGACAGCACACACGCAAACTCACTCCCATTGTGGCATAGTCAGGGCCTACCTCCAATTGTTGGGCTGAGGAGTACAGATGAATAAATAGCAGTTCATTAGCTTTACTTTAGCTGACTCCACATGACACATGCAAAGAGGGAGCAGTGAACTTTGCACATATGATACTTGAAAGAAACCAGTGGCGCTTGACATTCTGCACATAGTGATACTGCTGGGACCGATCCGGGAGGCTCTCGACCAATGCTCAGATCTAGTCAGGAAAAAAAAAGAACAAGACTTACAAGACTGCAAACGCAGCAACTGACACCAAACAAATCTGGTAATCAACACACGCGGTTATTTTAGAGCTCACAAGATTAGGACGACACAAGTAACACCTGCACATGACCAGGCGGGACTTACCCCTTCAATGTCTTCATCACCACTGACTTCATCGAACTCAATGTTGTCATCCTCTTCCTCTTCACCAAAGTTGACAGTGTCATTGATTTTGGCTGCAAGAATTTATTTCATTAGCCCAACTTCATACTGCAACTGGCTATGCAGCAATTGAAGCTTGAAAGATGCCAGGTAGCACATTTAGGTTTGATATAAATTATTCAAGCTCCAGACACTTCTAGACAGTTGAATAAACCCATAAACATGCTCATAGCATAGAATGAAATGAAACCAAACATTTCAAAATGGGTGTTGGGAGGGAAGGTACATGTAAAAACTTTAAAACGTGAAAAAATTTGTCACTGAGAATTTGACAAAGGCTGAGTGAATTCGTAACCATGCATCGAGACAGGCACGTTAACTGTAGCTTCTACACTCCAAACAAAAACAATACATAGAAGAAAAATACAGATGCACTTGGCTAGTTGGTTTATGGGGTTTAACGTCCCAAAGCGACTAAGGCTATGATATACAGATGCAGTGGATATGTGATCGTTGCACAGGACCCCCTTAAGTGCGAGCAGAAGGGCTCAACACATTATCGGCATTACCAGACCACTGCCAATTTGTTAACGACCTTTAAGGGTCTGAATTAAAATGAACTTTGAACACAACATCAAGACAAGTACCCGAGCTCAGACACAAGCCCCATCCCCACCCACCTCAAAAAATTGCGCCTCTTTCCTGCGCACCAAGAACTGGCAGCATTAAATAGAACATCAGGTAGGCACCAACGCCCCTTTCTACACTGCAACTCACCGTGCTCGGGCAGCTCTCCATAGGATTTCAGGTTTCGTGCTTCGTCCGGGTTGTATTTGAGGATAACGTCTGCCTTGGCATCCTGATAGTCCCTTAGACCCACTAAAATTATGTCACCTTGGTTTATCCAAACCTGCAAATACAACCAGCATACTAAAACATACGCAAATCGGCAACCGCCGCCTTGATTTACGCTTTATGCCACGAGAGAAATCGAAAATCGCACATTTAAATTTAGCCTTGAATTCAGTGCAATATTCCCAACAGGAAATTACAAACCACCAAGCGAAATGCAGAAACGATAACCATCAGTCACGTGTGGAGAAAAGAAGTCAAATATTTCCACTACAGTGCAGACCCAGCAAATTTGTGACGAGTGTGCAGTGCCCGTAAATATCAGTGAAAAACACCAGCTTGCTTGGAAAGCAAGAAAGCTGTAAAGACCAAGCAAGCATTCAATACACAGAGCAGTTGCAGCTCACAAATAACAAATGCTTCAAGGCTGGAATTATTACACGTAACAAGCCAGAAATAATGCATTTAACACAAGACTACTGCTGCATTATGCACGAATGCAAGCTAAAAAGAAAGTTAAAGAATGAAAAGCTAACAGAGCATAAAACTACTAGATGGATGCAATTTACAGCTAATCTCAGTACCAAGTAAGATTGAATGTTCAACAGCTGCATTACCCAGCTTTAGTATTGCCTATACAATTACCAAAACTGCTCACAAAGCTAAAAACATGCCTATGCTGCAAATATGCTAGCAACAACAATAAAATGGTACACCTTGTTTACTTCATATATTTGATATAATACAGCTAGTTTGAACACACTTCTGTCAAAACCACATCAATGGGCAGAACTCCATCAACACAGAATGATAAGTATCAAGGAAGAAAATAAAAGGCTTTCAGAAATGCACTAGGTAGGACTCAATACCACCAAGCGCACTCCTCCACTTACTGGCAATGAAAGGAACAGACAAGTCTAGCAAGACAAAAGCATCTCTGCACCAAAGCAGAAGCTACATTGGTATTAAGTTTCCACTACAAGATCTCAAACATTTAAAAACCATTCTTTATTGCTGATAACCACGGATACTGGTGGCTAAATGCATGTAATGATACACTTATCACAGCAGCATGACCTGTGGCCAATGTGTGCACCGACAGTAACCAAATCAAAGTTATCTCGTTCAGTGAAAAGCCAGCATTATTCCTACTACGTGCTACAATATCTGGGTCATCTGTCACCACATGGCCCGAATGGCAAATGGCTCTACATTCGTCAGCCAAGCTGTACCCACTTCAGAATAAAAGACTCTCCGTCACAACGAAAAATAACCCAGCACACTTCCTGAGCTTATTAAAAAGCCCATTCAACTCTCTGCCACCCTAAACATTTCCACTCCCTTGGTATGCCTCTTGGCAGAAATGGCAGCTTCTTACTGGCCTCAACACACTCAGTGGTGATGTCACTAACTGGCAACTGACCCCGTGTAACAGAAGTGCGCACAACCACCTAAAAAACACAAAAGCTGTAATTTCATGTAAGCTATGTACCCTCTTTTCTACCATTCTTTTTCTTTGGTTTGCATCCTCTCTTCATGTCATTCTGCGATGATGCTTTTCATGTGGAACAGCTGGTTTTAGAGAAAATACAAGTGCACCTAATTCATCAGTCCCTCATCCTCAGCTGCAAGCCAATTTCATATGGCAACAGAAGCCTTAGCAGAGCTACGAAATTCCCAGACTCAATGTCATGCCTTACAAATGAGGCGGTCGGCACAGACAGCCTGTTTCTGCCAAGGAAGACACCAGGCCAAACACCAGCTCAGCCAAAGCTATAGCAAACCTAGCGTTCTGAACGTTGTCATGTGTATCTGTCACCATGTCATTAGCCCACAAATTTTAGCCCCAAGAGCCAGATCAGTATGCTAAGCATGCACAGCAAATGTGCCAAACCACATTATACCTGGTTAGCTCAGGTTGTACAGCCTTACAGACCAGAACCACTGTTTGCACTAGTGGAAAAATGCCCCTAGGCAGTTTCAGGAAACAGCCTAGTTGAAGGTCATACATAACCTCCATTGCAGACCCAACTTTCACAAGGACGAATATTCCGTTCTTATCTTCAAGGAATTCGTGTAACTGGTGATGCACAACGAGTAATACAACATGACCCCGAAGCAAATCACTTGGGCTCCTTACTTTTCATAAAGGGCCCACACAATAGAAAGTTAAGAATTCACTTGCCTTTTTTCTCAGTTTTCCCCGAATGTGACAGAGTCGCTTCATTCCATCGAAGCACATGGCCTCTAGCCGTCCATTTCCAAGCATTTTGATTACTTGAGCATATTCTATTTCATGGCGTGAAAAGGCAATAGGATCGGTGAATTTACACAGATAAACTACAAACACCATGCAGTCGTAGCACTAGCCCCTAACTACTATTACTACCATGTCATTTAAAATAATACATGTGAGCACTCAACACTCGTGAACAGAAGAAAACATGAGGGGTGACACCTTTTCCTCCTTGCAATTACAACACGCAAAGTTCTAATCAATAATATTACACCTTTTGAAACTTATACTGCCTAATTATGTTGCTTGATTCCACATACATTCAGATTTGCTTTGAATGAAAATGTCACTGCAGAAGCCATGGATGCAATTTATGCAATGGCTTTTTGTCAGCCACAAAGCAGTAGAACACTGCAACACCCAGATGAATGCAAGCGCACGTGCAGTTTATCATGTTTTTAAGGGCATTCCACAAGTCAGCTAGCTACTCAACCCAATTTGGCAATTAAGTCTGAACATAACCAATCTCGGCGATCCAACTTCGCTACAAAAACAAATGCTAATATAATTCGTGTTCGCCCGGTAGCAATCAGAGGCATGTGCTAACAGAGTGAATAACCTCAGACCTTCATTCCTCCAACCCTGCAGCCACAAGGAAATGGCCGCACCTTTTCTACTCAGGCCTTGTGAGCGCATTTTTCGTTTCTCACTTGGAATACCTTACCTTGGCCGTCTTCCTTGAAGACGAGTTCTCTCTTTTCAGTTTCGTTCTCATTCTTTCCTCTTCTCCTGTTTTTACCTCCCTTTCCTGTAACCAACAACAAAACGACCGGGTACCAGCATTAGGCGCAGACCTGACACAGCACATTGGACATACGCAAAGCGTGCCACAATAAGTGACGTTATCTGCCACAAAATATTATCGTATTCTATAACAAGCAGTATAAAAGGCGTCTGGCTAATTTGCTGACTTCGTTACTTCACTTCTAACAAATTTAGCACTGATCGTCCGTTACAGGATAAAAACTTGCAATGCAGCAGATATAAATGACGCCCACTACCATATGATACTTTAGCCAAGACCAATGAAAATGACACGATGACAGCATGACCACAAGGGCTAAATAGAGGTCATAGTTGATACCAAGAAAGGAACGACACAGTCCGGTTCGAGGTGACAAGGGGAGCACCTCAAAAACACACCTTGCGTCACTACATCTGACTTGCATGTTTTGGTACAACGTGAAAGGCAACGCGATATTTCTCATTGCCCTGATATGTGCCCTGTCCCAAAAACAACCAGAAATCGAGAATACATTTCTGGAAGAAAGGAAAAACGTTGTGCGCATTACGCCAGCGGCTGGTAATACGACTATTGTGAGCCGCAGTCAGCGTCGTTGAGTTATCGCGTGTGGCATAGCGCGGCTGTGTTCCGGCAAAGCTGGCAACAGAAACACTCACCCTTGTTCTTCGGCATGTCAAGACTGCTTAGTTGACGTTTTTCAAGATAAATTCACCCAGATTTCGGAGACCTACTTGCACACCACGCAATATGGACGACGCACAAGCCCGGAAAAGGTGGCGCTACTAGTAGGGAGTCAATGTTGCTCATATTTGCAGTGTTATGTTCTTTAAATTGCCTAAAACCAGCCGTTAGCGGTCACTGATGTAACTTTAGTCACTTCGCGCGCTAGTAAAACACAAATTTCTTGTTATTTCGATCTATGACAAAGTCTGATTAAAGATTTGTATACTTATTAATCTTAGTTATAATTGTTTTTTTGTTTAATGCAGGCGTTTTTTTTTGTTTGGCGGCGCAGCGAGGTGGCGCTGCAGTATCGATTAGTCGCAGTTTTTAAAGGAGCTGAAGGGCGAGGGAAGCGGGAAACAGCGAGCGGCGCGAGTGTGTGTGGCGTTTCCGCGGCCTTGTCGTTACGTTCCAGTTTCGGCTGTTCCTTCCTCAACTAACAGTTTGAACTGAGGCGTTATAGTCTCGAAATGACCATCAAGGCTGTGTGTGTGTTGAAGGGCTCGGAAACAACCGAGGGGACCATCCACTTCACGCAGGAGGTGAGCTCCAAGGAGCATAAAGTGGCATGTCGTTTAGAGTGATTTGTGCTCGCGCACCTATCCATCATCCCCCTAAAGTATAGGACTGAGTGCTGTGGAAATTGGGAATTTGCATATGCTGTAGTTGGAAATGCGGCCGTAATTCTGCAGCTAATCGTGCAAGGCCCCTTGTCTGTAATCTGTGGTTCTTTTTGTTGTTTACGCCGGAGGTAGACGGGGCGCTCTGCACACGGCACCATTACCTTGTGTCTGAATGGATGTTTCCCTCTCGAGTGCTTCCCGTTAATCGAAGCTAACGCCCTTGGCGCACTCGAAAATGGCCTCTTTATTTGACAATTTATATACGTATGTTTATTTCACACACGATAACGTGCTCCCTGCAGGCTGCTGGAAAGCCGGTCGAAGTTGTCGGCGAAATCAAGGGCCTCGGCAAAGGACTGCACGGATTCCACATCCACGAGTTCGGAGATAACACTAACGGTACGTTCTGTAAAATGCTGAAACCCGTTCTGACTGCACCACAGTGCCTACCCTGTAATTACACTTAGTTCCTTTTCATCGCGCACTAGCATGCCGCGCGCAATGGTCGTATGGCTCTCGTCTTGGTTGGCGGATTGTTCCGATTGTAACAGGTGGTTTGTATCCCGACTGGTATTGACGAGCGGGCTTTTTTTTTTTCTTTTTCAGGATGCGTTAGTGCAGGTGCACATTTCAACCCCCACAAGAAGGAGCACGGCGCGCCGGCCGACACTGACAGGTGACGCACGTCGGGAACTAGATTGTCGCGACATGCATTTTGTGCTAGTGTCTGTGGGCTGATTGTATTTGCCTTTCCTTGCCCCCCTCACTTCCCGCCCTTTTCTCTACCTTGAAAACCAGGCACGTTGGAGACCTTGGCAATGTGATTGCTGGTGACGACGGTGTTGCCAAGGTGAACATCAAGGATAGCGTAATTTCCCTTACTGGAGAGCACAACATCATAGGACGTTCTGTTGTGGTGAGTGTGAAGTGCATTTGCCGAGTGAGCAGTGCCTTTGTGCAGACCACAGGCTGTTCTGGCTGCAGTAGCCAGTGAGCACTCGCTCCATTCCAGTTTTCCTCCCATCACTTTTTTTCTTCTGCAATTATTTGTAATTGCATTAAACATTGGAACGTGCTATGTTGTACATTCCCGTTTGCACGAACTGCATTACTCTGAGCATCTGGTACATTCCCGTTTACACGAACTGCATTACTCTGAGCATCTGCATTTGTGAACATTTACTTTCAGTAGTTTTCTTTTCAATATTCTGGCAGTGCTTTTGGTACAACATACGAGCTGTGTCCTTCTAACAGGTTCATGCTGATCCAGACGATCTTGGAAAGGGAGGCCATGAACTGAGCAAGACTACTGGAAATGCAGGAGCCCGTCTTGCTTGCGGTGTGGTTGGCATCACTAAGTAAGCCAGCCAGCCAGGATGCTCGGCATAGTTTATCTTCACTTTGTTCACGTGGTGTTCACAGCATTTGAATTAATAAAGGTGTTTTGTTTTTACTTGGTGCCATTTCATTTGTGATTCCAGCAGCACTGCACAAGAGCTAGTCAACTAGTTCATACATTGGTGACCCTGGCAACTGCTTTTTGCAGAAATGTACTGTGGTGGGTGTATGGTACAAAAGCAATATTTGCTGGAGTGCAAAGCAGCAAGATTTGGATTTCGAGGTTTAACTTCCCAAAGAGAAGAACTCCAGTTTGGGCTAGTTGGTTCATGATTCAGGAGGAAAACTGCGCAAAAAAACGTGGACAAAAGAGACAAACACGACAGGACAAGGCGCTGGTCCTGTCGTGTTTCTCTTTTTGTCCACGTTTTTTTGTGCCATTTTCCTCCTGAATCCTAAAGAGGGACTCCAAAAAGGGCTTGGAGGGACTCCATAGTGGAGGGCTTCGGGAACCAGTTGGCACCACAACCTATTTAATCATTGTGGATTTCTCTACACTTTGGGAGATACACTGGTACAACCTAGCTGAAAAGGCTTGGAACAGCACAGCTTGAGCAGGCAAAACATTTGTTCTGCATGGTGCTAATTTCCTGAAAGGTGGAATTTGTCATGGGTGACGGCAACAAAATAGCTTGTTGCAGACGCTTGTCCATGCTTTTGCAAATTTGTTAAAGCTTAGTTAAATGGCACACCTCCACCTGGTAAGGTGAAACCGTAAGTATTTTGCCACTCTTTCACTACTTTATTGTTCACGAGGGTTTAACGTCCCAAAGCGACTCTGGCTATGAGTGAAGTCGTAGTGAAGGCCTCCAGAAGTTTTGACCACCGGGGATTCTTTAACATGCACAGACATTGCTCGGTGCACGGGCCTCTAGGATTTCACCTCCTTTGAAATTCGACCACCGCAGCCGGGACTGAACCCGCATCTTTCGTATCAGCAGCAGAGTGACATAACTACTGCTAAGGTAAGTGCACTTTCCAGCCACAATTTTTTGCACAAGCTTGAGTAGAATGTTCACATCTGTAGAATGACTTGGTTGGTAGGAAGACAAATGCAAACTCCTGAGCAGTGACCTCTAGGAGTTCCCCAGGAAATTTATAGGTTTAGGTTAAAAGGGGTTTAACGTCCCAAAGCGACTCTGGCTATGAGGGGCACCGAAATTGATTTGCTCCCAATGCTGGATCACAGGAATGCTAGTGTTCTGAAAGTGCATGTTCCACCAGGGAAGTCATGCACAGAGAAAACTGGGAAAGCTAGGTCTGTATATTCTGGAGGGATGCTTCCGTAAAGTTTGGCTCCCCTACTGCAGACCTCTGAAGATGGCTTCTGCAGCTGCTGTTCTGCAAACTGCACCCATATTTTTTTGTTTCGGCATCAAAATGCAGCTTAGGCATGCTCATACTCCCCTTATTGTCTTGTATACAGTATTGTGCGTTTTTAGCGTAAAGACTCAAATTTTTTCTTACCTCAACCACTGGCTCGTTTGCGGTGAAACTGCACACAGAGCTTGCATATAATGGTAACTTTTGTATCGTAGCAAGTTTTACATCGGTACTTACTTAGTTGAGCCGTGCATGATGCAAAAGCGTAATCGTCTGCGTCGAGATCGGCGAACCGAAGCCCAAATCGAGTTTTTGCTGAAGGGCAGCAGTAGCGCCATCTGTCTTCCACAACGAAATTAAACGAAAAACACAGCTCACGACTTCACGACGTCGTCCTCCGACGCTTTAGGAGAGCCACGAAAGCACACGATATAAACTGAATTGGATAATGTCATTGGACGAAAAAAAGACGACGTCAAACGATATTCTTTTAATGACACAGCCTCGTTAAAATAGTTGTTTCTGGCATTTTTTCTGCTCAGTTGGCCGAAAATGTGCGAAGCGCTTCAGTTGAAGCAGACGAAAAGGCCCCCGCGCTCCTTGCAACGCTCGCCTTGGCGCCTTGTGACGCTTTCCACTGCAGAAGACAGATGGCACTACTGCCGCCCTTCAGCAAAAACTCGGTGTTTTGGGCTTCGGTTCGCCGATCTCGACACAGACTACGTTTTCGCATCATGCACGGCTCGACTAAGCAAGTACCGTTGTAAAACTTGCTACGATACAAAAGTTACCATAATACGCAAGCTCTGTGAGCAGTTTCACCGCAAACGAGCCAGCGGTTGAGGTAAGAAAAATTTTGAAAGTCTTTACGATAAAAACGCACAATACTGTATGTAGCAGGTGGTAAAAAAAGAAATTAAATGCAACAGTACAGTCACAGACAGTAGAATATGCACCACGCTTGAACAGTCATTTACGAGTTACCTAGCAAAAATATGGATGTTTCATGCAAAAGATTTGCCCTTGGACAGTTCTATTTCAGTTATGCAACATGACAGAAGTTTCAGTGCAGAAGCAAGGTCCATATTATTCTGTCCGCAGCTGTACATTTACCCCAGAACCTAACGGCAGCAGCGTGTGGCATGCTAGAACGCTGTTATTGTATTGTGTGTTAACTTGAAGGTTGATCAATGAGTGAAATTTGATACTGAAGTTTTTAGACAAAATATTTCTGCACAACAGAAAAGACGGAAGAATGTGCAGCAAGAAAAAGCAGCATCCAACACGCCAATCCGTCAACAATGTATCAAAGTGTTTATTGTTTAGCACTGTCTTGAAACATATGCTGTGGAAGAGAAATCACATCAATACAAGTCTAACCAGCTACAAAAACTTGACAGCAGGGAGGGATTCCAGGTGTTAAAAGGTTAAGTATCGTGTCCATCCAAGGGGCCCTACTCTTGTATAAAGTGAAGACGCACTTTCACATCCTATCGGGAGCATACTTCAGATGAGAAAAACCTGAGAACAAAGGGGGCCAGGATGATTCAATGGGGCGTCCATTCGCTGGTCAACGGCTTTGTTCTCGGAAGTCGTTGGCATGCTGTGAAAATGGCCATTTGACGCAGTAGATGAGGCCGTGCCATCGCTTGACGCACTGCGCTCTTGCAGAAGCTTCAAAAGGGGGGGGGGGGTGTAGAGAGAGCAGTGCGGAAGAAAATACACAATCCACAATACTAAATTTTGCAAAGTTGTGACATCTGATCCACACTCACAAGACAGCAGAAGACAGTTTTGAAAGGGCGTCGATATCCAAGCCTTATCAACCTGGACGGCTATTGAAACACTGGAATGAGACTACGGCAAGAGCCTAGTGCCACATCACACATTTCCAGTCGAACACGACGCAACAGTGAAGCACTGCAGAAGAAGCGGAACTCGTTTGTATCGTGAATTAAGTCACCCTGGACTCCTAAACTGCCATCCACCGAAATCTTTCCAGGGCATAACTGCTGTTCATATGTACATGTGGAACTTTCGCACAGTTCCAGCTTTTCAACTGAAGTGTTACAAAAACATTGGCACTTTTTTTTTTCTTCTCAAAATTCATTGCTCTGTCTACTCTGAGCTGCCACTTCTTGGTAAGCTCCAAGCAATTCAGACAGCAGAAACCTTCTTCGTGGATAATGCAAGAATGAGAACAAAAGCCACTTGTCACCATAACTCGGACTGTACCAGAGTTCACACCCAGCTTTTCTTGCTACTCGCCTCTATGAACTGAAAATGACGTCTTAAAAAAAACACATTTTTGTAAACTTCGAGAACTAGAACAAGCACAGTAAGAAAACGAAAGTCAAGGGGCCCCAACAAGCTGTGCGACCTCACCAGGCATCAAAACACAGCACCCGCTGAAACTATCACTTGTTTTAAGTCGTTGCTCTCAGCTGCTCCTTGCGAGGATAAAAAGGAAGCTTCAGCTCAGAAAAAGAAATACGCAAGTCGTCTCACAACAGATATTCCGCTACTTCCACAGGTACATAGGCCGTGTGCTGATAACACAGTAGTACACCAAACAGCCTTCACAAGTGAACACAAGCAGTGCAGTCGCGTGTATTTACAAACATGACTCATGTCCACAGCGTTCAAGCAGTGGGGGCATTCACCATAAGAGCAACAATTTGAAGCCTGGTGTCTGTGCCTCAAACTGCAGCAGACTGCGGGGAATAGAATGCAAAAGCCATTTCTACTCAATACAACGCAAGTGTCGTTGTGTGCAGTTATCAGAGATGCCTATCAGCTACAGACAATAACTAACTGGCAAGCAGAATAAGCAGCTAATGCTGATGTCATTTCATGAACGTCTCTACCCACACCCTTCGGGCTAATGTGCAGAAAGCATACTCTTTCCAGCTGACAACTAACTTAGGTGTTGGGCTTGTGGCTTCAAAACACTAAATATAACAACAAATTTTCACACATATTGTACCTATTGTGAACAGTGCAACAGCACAATAAATTTCACGTGGAACTATGGACAACACAGCAATAGACAAAATGCACTTTTTTAAAGTGGCATTGACACGGCTCAAATGCAAAAGGAAAAAAAAAAAAGAAATCACTGAGTTTCCTGCAGTATAACAGCTGACAGGCACACTTGCTACATGGAACACGAAAATGCCTGAACATGGAACTAATGCTGTAGCCCCCAGAAACCTCAAATAGCAGTATGTGCCATTAAGAACAGCTTGTTGTGCTGACCCAACCAAAAAAACCAATGCTACTGCCACCCCCTATATTCCAATTAAAAAGGCACAGGAAGTCTTACTTCTTGGCTAAGGCAACATAACAGCTGAATTTTACTGGTGCAAAGAAATCTTGAAATTCTGATTAACAGTAGGCACATCACAAGTGTAAGCTACTGACCAGGGTGCTGAGGCATTTAAGCTAGGTCCATCTTTTTTTCACTACTGCAGGGCCCCAACCCCCTTTTATTCACAAGGCATGTCTTGCACTCTGTCAGGGAGCCTTTTTTTAAAATGCAGGGCTAAGTGTAAACAAAACAAAGCTGGCACAAGCAAAGCAGAAAAAGGAGGAAAAAAAGGGCTCAACTACAAATCGGCAATGGCTATTGGCGACTGATGATCATTGGTCATTCTGTTTTCTAAATGACATGGCTGGCATGCTTCAGAGCAAACCAGAATGTCATCAACTGAACATATAAAAAGGACAATGTATTAGCTGGAAATGATGAAGTGGTGCGAGGAACATCTGTACATGCTAAGAACCTAACTCTACACAACATTCTCTCTATTACCTTCGCAGTCAACAACACAGAAGCACAGTGTACAGCCACAAAGTGAATAATGCGATTGCTCCCACCAGAGCCATCTCGAAAAGGGGCAACCTGTACAGGAACACTCTGTCAATGCCTATAGCATTCTTTTCTCATGCAAGCACAGTCACCAGTCTTTTCTCCAATTTGTAGATCAATCAGAAGCGCCAGCTCTTGCACTCGCACCAAGCTGCTATGCGCAACAAAACGTTTCTGCAAGTTCCTTCGAAAACCAAGACTATCAAGGGATTAAAACAACTTTAAAAATACATAGAAAAAAAAATCATTCTCGGCCTATAAGATATCCGATGGCACATAACCTTAGGTACTTCAGTGACACATAATTGCATGCGCAACATGAACAATAAAGATATACACATAAACACATATATAATATATATATACTATAAAATGCCAAAGCAATGTGCAACATGTTTCTGCTTTGACTACTTATTAGTTCCCCAAAAAAAAGAAGACAAAAAAAAGGGAATTGAAGAGAGAAATCTGCTTCCCAATGCCATGAAGAAAACTTGCATACAGAGGCACTTTTGAACTCTTCTAGCCTAGGTAGTTTTTTTTTTTTCTTTCCATCTCCTGTTCCTCGCAACACCTCGCAGCATATTCAATACAGCATCACTGAACTCTCACAAAGGCCCATATCTCTAGAAACAACAAGAGAGTCTGCAAACACAAGAACTCCAGCTACTGCTCAGTGACCACGATTTAAAACAAAGCACGTATGAAGGAACAATAAGAACACGGGTTCCGGAAAACTGACAAATGCACGCTGAACTCTGCGCTGACCAGTCCAACGAAGCTGTCACCAAACATGAGAAAGGCAAAGCAGTGTCGATGTTTTTCTTCCTTCTCAACAACAACGAAAAAAGGGGCGGGATCTCTCATCAGACCTCTGTGGATGAAAGATGCCGGGTTTTATTGGCCCGTCTCCTGGCCAGTTCAGACGCTGCGACAGGCTCAAGGTTAGGAGGCTTGGGATAGTTGTTGATGGCCCTGAACGTCGCTGCCATGGCCCCCTGCAACAAAGAGGCAAGGTGTACAGCTGTGCAGTAGCAATCGCATCTGTCTGCCGCATGTTGCCGAGACCAAAAACAGGGATGGAAGAAAACGCACTGCTGTTCCTTCACGTCAGGAATCCTTTTCCCCACCCCAAGATGCATTTCCATCTCTGCCACTGCAGCCAAAGCAAGAGGCGCAAGCACTGCTCATCCAGGTGTGTGCATCCATCCTATCCAGATGCACATGACCATTTCTTTCACTCCATACAAGCGCTTTTGCACTGAAGAACTGCATTGCCAAATGTACTCAATCGCGAAGTTTAGCCATTTTTCTTTATTTCCGGTTCGAGAGAAACAACATTTTACTTTACTTGTGTGACCGAAGAAAAGATGCGCTGTGAATACACATTTTGCATTTGCCTTCACAAGGGTGTGCAAATCAGTACACTGCATGGGCTGTAATCACTGGCTCGTGCCCGACCCAGGCCCGGTACCCTCTGCCATTACCCGGCCGGGCCCGACCTGAGTCGGAGGAAGCTCTCGCCTACCTGGCCCGGCCCGACAAGTGGGCGGGAGGCCCAAACAACACAAAAGCTATAAGCGTGCTACAGCAACACAAATGCCGTTACTATGAATTTCAGTAAAAAAGAGTGAGTCACTGTTAGAGTAGAACTCTAAAATTCTCTAGTTCCTGCTTGTGGTCGAGTTGGTAGTTTTTATTTTTTTGCCCAGAAGAAACAGATACAGTGCTTTGAATGCCACACATGCCAATTTGCTGAAAATAACTGAAGCCTGTTTTCTGCCTGTAAGTTTCGGATCCTAAGCATGTGTCAAACAGACTTTAACACTGCAATCTGTTTGCCACCGACACGCAAGAAGTCACGCGAGACCACAAGGCAGCGAGGTGCCCGCTTGTGTCTCTTCTAAAAGCTGTTTCTCCCACTGTTGCTTGTCTGTTACCATCCAGCAAAAACAGAACGAAGGAAAATCAACTGGGCTCGGATACCTAATGCGTCTTGTTATAATGAGTCTTTGCTAGTTGGGGTCTTGCTCCCAAATTCGAACTCATGAGATTGTCCTTGTTCCTCCGCATGCATTCTGCTAACGTGATAGCGCAATTATCGCCACAGAAACGGGAGCCGTGCTTTCTGTCAACTGCCGCCCGAACCCACTGGCACTCATCTTGGAACCAAGCACAACGCGAAGCTCTGTCTTGGGCAGCACGAAAGGCGCAAAGCGAGTGATGTTTTTTACAAAGCACGGATGAAAGCGCTGTCACATGGTATTTTCTCAAACTCCGTGGGATTTCGTTTTCCCCGAATAAAAATTGGCGGGGGCTTAGCTTTGGTTAAGCCTGGTAGGTTGCGAAAGCGCGCAGCGCCTCCAAGTGAAGGAACGCAGTGCGCCGCGTCTACAGGTCATGCGTGGCTACCGGCTTTTTGAGGAAAGGAAATGGCGCAGTAATTCTCTGTCATCTCGGTGGACACCATAACCGCACTGTAAAGGAAGGGAGGAACGCCACCACCGGTTCTCCGCGGGATGCCTTGTTGTTGCGACTGAAAGAAAGAGAACTTGTAGAATGCCGCCGGGCTCGCCATTCTGCAGTATAGGGGCATAGGCGCGTTGCCTAGCCAACCGCTCTTGCCTTTCTTCATCTGTCTCCTCGGCACGGCGCCGGCGTTTGCGCGCAGTACGCCTTGTACAACTCCTCAGACATGACTTAAGCGGAGTGCGCCTGCGGCGCCCCGTGTATCCTCTCCTAGCGAGCGCCCTCACGCGGAGGGCTGAGGAGGCCGTCACGTGGTAGCCGCCGCGCCGAGCGAAGGAACGACTACGGCCGAAGAGACGTGTTGGGGCCCCTGCTCTCCTCTGGTCGTGACGTCATGCTGTCACGTGGTCGTGCCACGTGACAGCGAAGGAACGACCTCCACCGACGGCAGAAAAGTGCTAGCAATATTGCTTTCGCAATAAAAACGGCCACGCTAAGTCTATCTCGTTGAAAGTGCCTGGGTTGGTCAATATCTGTAGAGCTCCGCAACTTTCCTACTGACGCCTGAACTTTTCAAGCTATACTCAAAAAGTTACTTTAGTTATCTCAACTTATTATTGAAGTTGGATGAGCAAAAAAAATTGTTCTGTAACTTTAGATAAACTCTAACAAGTTAACAACATCCAGGCGATTTCAGTTCTGAAGAACGCTTGGGTTTTTTCAATATCTTGGTCCAAGTTAGCTGGGACACCCTGTATGCATGCTGTTTTGCCCGAAAAATTGGTGTTTTCTGCATTACTTTTATTTTGCGCGCGCGCGTGCGTGCAGGTTGCTTGCATTACAATTACAGGTGGCCCACCTACCAGAAGCAGCCTTCTTTCTCTCTTTCTTTTTCTCTTTTTCTTTCTTTCTCTCTCTTTCTTTCTCTCTTTCTTTCTCTCTTTCTTTCTCTCTTTCTTTCTCTCTCTCTCTTTCTTTCTCTCTCTCTTTCTCTCTCACACACACACACACACACAAAAACGGCTAAATGTCGGGAATAGCCACTATAAGCACTAGTGCACTAAAAAGAAAAGAAAAGGCGGAGGGAAGAGCTGGACCAACCTTCACCAGATGAGGCTCCTGATGGGAGAGCCTGCTGACTGGAAGATTGTTCTTATTCACAATCCAGGCATGTCCCAAGACATCAGCTGCCCTGTATCTCTGCTTGGGGTCCACATGCAACATTTTCTGGACTAGATGCTGCAACAGGACAGGAGGTTAGAGCACAAATCTAACTGGGGCTAGGAGCGCCGGAACAAGACGGTCAAACAATGCACCTTTGCTGGACTTGAGATATTGGCCCAGTTTCCCGACATTAGGTCAAACCTCCCTTCTCCAATCCGGGCCAATATGTGGTTTGGTGTGTCATTGGGTCCATTTGCAAAGGGTGTGTGCCTGCAGAGGAGACATTACGGGCAAGCATGAGTCTTTGTACGTGATCAGCGGCAAACTAGATTGAAGGTTATGTTGCCTTTTTTTATTTCACTTCTGGTTCAAAGGGTACTTTACCATCAAGCAATTCCATCAAGTACAGCTCCGCCAGCCACTTAGAAGCACAACAAGTTCTGCTACGGAACCTTCCAAGCATCTTTCACAAGGTAATACATATTTACAAAACATGAAGGGCTAATTGTAGTGAAAACATATTTATATGAAGGGCTAATTGTAGCGAAAAATTTGTGAAAAAAAGAGATTGTAAATTGTTTCGAGAGGGAAGCAAATGCTGCATACTTCAAGGTGCTGGGATACATCTAGGGATATTCAACAATACTTTAATTTAGCCAACAAAACAGGTCATTGTTTTTCTGGACACAAAAGGCAGTGAAAAAGGCCATTAATGAAAGAGGCAATGAAACTTTCAACAAAATACAATTTCAGTCTAGAACTGGAGCAAAAATAAAATTTTCTAAACTAGCTTAAGCACTTGTGCATGACCAAGCATTTGAACTAAACATCTAACTTTGTGTCCTCACTGAAGCACTACTTTTTAGCAAGAAATTCAGAGCATCAAATTAAGCCAATTCTGAGGCTTACAGCATTGCTTCAGAAAAGGGCAGTTTTCATTTGATACTATTTTTAAGCAGACACATCACTAGCCATGGCAGCTAAGTATGCAGATAGCTAATGAACACCTTCTATATTATTAATTCCAAAATAAACATTTGTATTTTGAAATTCGTCTGATTTTTTTTTTCTGGCCATCTGGTATTGCAACTTACAATTTAAATGAACTGTTCTTAATATTCAGCTTGACACGCTCAGTTTAGCCTATATTTATTGAAATAAAAAGTTTGAGATAAGGACACAACACTCCCTGCACAAGTTTAAATCAGCACAGGTAATTAAGCACTCACAAAGTCTCTTCATGTTGACGCAAGTGAAGACCAGAGCTACTTGGCTGCTATTTTAAACAGCTAGATAATGTCTACAATTACTGCTTGAAACCAAGACCCACAAGCAGCACGAACTAAAGCTGTCTTATTTTGTAAAATAAAATTTTTAGGGACGCCATTAGCCGCACATGTTCCAGCCAACACACAGGTAGCTTTAATAAATAACACTTCTTGGTCCTGAAAGCCGATCTGATTAACATGCCAACACACCCTGCCAGCATTGTGTACAGGAGCACGCCCATGCTCCAGATGTCACAGGCCTCGTCGTATCCCTGCTTCTTCAGCACTTCGGGCGCCACAAAGTTGGCCGTGTAGCATGGTGTCATTAGAAGCCCATTCTCGGCGCGCATTTGCTTTGCGAAGCCAAAGTCGCAAATGCGCAGGCTCTCGGGACTGCCACTCTCGTCTGCGTACATGATGTTGGAGGGCTTCAGGTCACGGTGTACAACCTGCGCACAGATGACCACAACACAAGTTTGAAATGCCCTGGCAAACCTGGCAGCTGAGGACTTGCACTCAAATGAACAGTTATCTGCCACAGGGAAAACTCTGAAATACAGCAATTTTAGGACCATATTTAAGCTTTTGGGAAGCAGGCTCCTTGAGAACCTGCAAGCAGTATGAACAAAAGGGGGCTACTACTGATGCTAGAACGAATGTCCTATACCGACTTAGTTATATTTAGCAAATACAGTCGAACCCGGATATATCGAACCCGCATATTTCGAATTATTGGCTATATCGAACACACAGATTACCCCCTTGAAAATACTATGTAAAAGTATAGGACAGTTGCGTTGTATATCGAATTCCATTTTCGCCGGACATTGGATATATCGAACGCCGCGCCGCGCTGCACCCCTGGAAGGTGCGCTTTCCCCAAAGACATTCCTGTCCGGTCCTCAGCCGCCTCAGCGGAGAACATTTCCGCAGTCAGCAGGCGCAGGGCCCCCCCTTTTTTTTTTTTGTTCCCCGTTTTTGCGGTCACCGGCGCGAGCTTTCCCGCTCCTCCTCTCCTCCTGTACCGCCGGCGTGTGCTCCGTCAAGGTCATTGGAGATCAGCGAAGAGAGAGCGCCGCATGGAGACGCGCGGCGACCACGCTTCTTGGGGAAAGAGAGAGAGAGAAAACGGTCGCTCGTGGGCTCATCGTGGGTCTGGGGAAAAGAGAGAGCTCAGAAAAAAAACAAAAAAAACGAAGCCCAGAGCGCCGATCTTTCTCCCTGCTCTTTCTTTTCCCTCTGTCGTTCCTTCGCAGCCACGTTGATTGCCGCTCGCATAGGCTTCGCTCTTATCGCTCCATCTGCGCCTCGCATGTTTTTTTTTTTTGTGTGTGTGTGTGTGCCTGTGTTTCAGCGCGCGACGTGAAGCAGGCCCCAGTAGCCAACTGTTTTGGCAAGGCAGGCCTTGAAGTGGCCGGAGATGAATGTCCGGAAGATTTAGATGACGATGAGTGCTTGGACGACGCGTTTCGCGACTTGTCCAATTTTCTCGGCGCCGTTCCGTCCGAAGTGACTGTTGAGGACTTTAACGCTGACAGCGAAGTTCAAGCGGTAGCTGGCGTTCAAAGCGCCGACTCCAGCGACGACGAGGGCAACTGTGTCGTCGAAGAAACGCGTCCGTGCGCAGCCACTGAACTGGCGTCAGCGTTAGCCTGATTCGGCGCTGTTGCGGCGAAATGGAAGGCACTGTGCTCTCGCACCTGGACAGTCTCGAGAAGATCGAGGCCAGTGTTTTGAACTTCGTTTCCCAGGGGAAAAAGCAGCCCAAAATTAGTGATTTTTTTTTTCCGCGAAATAAAGCGCTTTCACATTGCGCGCCCATACTATGTGATTCGCGGCTGTTCCAAACGGTAAGCCACAATTTGTTATGATCGGGAGTGCAGTTTTAGCCTATATCTGTATATCGAATTTTCGCTATATCGAACTATTTTCCGATCCCCTTCGAATTCGATATATCCGGGTTCGACTGTACATATATGCACACACATGCACAGGCACTAGCTCTTAGTGCATGTGTTAGCACCCATGTGTGCATGTCATCTTTCTTGTAGTGTGTCAGTGTTTGTGCTAAGTGTTACAAGGCAAGATGTGCCAGCTCGCAAAAAAAGTTTTACAAGGGAGACTGAATCTTGAAAAATGTCCCAGCACCAACATACAGACTATCATTGCAGAAGCATGCAAAGTGTTAGATTTCAGTGCCTAAATTTGTGGGGACCTTGCATCGCTCGTCCCCTGTGATTAGCTTCCCCGCAATGCATTTTCCCTAGTTGGCTATTAAATAACAAGTGAGGGCGCCAGCGTCGCAGCGACACAAGCACCACAGATGGCGAGATTGCTGCGCGCGGAGAGACGACTTTCTCTTCAGCTCGGAAACCCGACACGTATGGATGTTCGGCATGGCGCTCCGCTCTTCACCAGCAGGGCGAGGCCATGGGGGGGAACGTCCTGTCCCATCGCGTCCCGTTCGACCATGGGGAATCTCTCCTGCACTAGCGTGGGTGAACGTTTGCTTGTAACCGTGCTGGTGAATTATCAAGTGTTCGAGCAGATGCACCTCATGTCTTTCCAGCCGCCGCTGGCGACGCGTACTGGGCACTGATGCGAGGCAGTCTCGGGTCTCTGCGCCATGAAAACCCGTGCTGTCACGCCACGTCAGTCTAACTGTCGGCTTTCGTCTACCTGTGTTAGCACCAAGTCCAGTAGCAGGTGTACTCTTTGCCTATGCGCCTTTTAGTCCGCCAGAGGCAACAAGCAGCACATAATACGCGCGCAACACTGAGCTCTGGTCATGTCAGTTCGATGCACCGCACGCAAGCAGGCGCGAAGGGGACCTGCCTTTCCTACCCGCACTCGCAAGGACACTTCCCTGCACCTTTGCAAGAATGAGTGGGGGAAGCTAACTTGCTGGGTAAACTAAAGATGCGGGGAAGCTCTCTTGTGGGTTTCATTTTTCTCTAGCTTGCTTCTAGAGCGCTCCAGGCCGCTCTTCGAGTACTGTTGCACAGAGTCACCGTGGGTCCTAGTCGCTGGGAAAGTTAGTCTTAACCAAAGGAAATGCAAAACAGTTAGTCTTAAGTGGATTTTTCAAAAACTGACTCTGTAGGAAGCCAAATAAATGTTCTCATTTTGTTCATCGTATCCGAGAATTTATCTTAATCGAGTTCCTCTTAAAGGGACACTGAGGAGAAATTGAAGCTGGCTTGTATCGACAGAATACCAGCTCCTGATTACAAAAACGCCACTCATACTGACAACAAAGTTCTTGTAACGTAGAAAAGAGCAAGAACCAAAATACAGGTATCGCCGCCACAGGCCAAACTCTCAAGTACAAGCGTGATGACGTTATAGGACAAAACAGTGTTGCTAGAACCAATGGTTCAAGAAACACTAGAACACGAGAAGCTACGAATCACTGAGGCGCAGCCAATACATGCGCAAATCTCCTTGACGTCGCCAGATGGCGCCACGTATCCGGCAGCTACGCGCGCGCCTGCAGCATTGGGACCAATAAGCGCCTGCTTACCAGCAGTAGGCAGGCTCCCGGTGTTCCGCTAGCGGTAACAAGGTACACGGTATGCTAAAGGTGTCTATTTGCTAGAACTTCGTTGACGACTTCAAGAACGGGATCCATCGTAACGCTGGCAAAACGCTGGTGCAAACGTAAACGAAGCGACGGTAGCGACGGCCGCAATAGCCGATAGATGCCTTCAACGTGCTGCCGGCGGTAGCTTTCTTTTCGGCTACTGCCAGGCCGCACTGCTGGCCGTCAGAAATCACGGAGTCTGCGTTACGTCATGTTTCACGTCTCTTAGTCCTCTGTCGTCATAGACGAATCCCAAGTTTGAATCAGAGCGGCGGGAAAAACTTTTTCAACTTCGAATCCAAATTTCTTAGAAATAAATGCATCTTTCGCTGCCGGCCAAGTGGCAAAAAAGCCATGAAATGCCAAACTATCGGATTTTGCTGTAAAAAAAATATTGATAGAGCTCTCCTCACTGTCCCTTTAATGAAAAAGCTACTGTATTCTGGTCCAATAAAAGCAAAGTTATCACGCACACAACATGAACAATTGGCACATAACTCTTCTTACATACACTTGAACAGGTGCTGCAGCCAATCCACGCTTCAATCAGATTAACTGTAGCATCAAGAAATCTGCCGATGCCATTGGCCGGAAGGCCTCCGTCGAAAGGCATCTTCCGCTTCACTCTCGAGTAGTATCTGACTGTAGCATCACATGAGTACAGATAGGTGGGGCAGGGCACGAGCAGCACTCACCCCATTGTCGTGCAGGAACTTCATAGTCTTCGCAATAACTTCTAGTACAGCGCTAGCTTCCCTCTCGCTGAAGTGCTTCTGGTTTAGGATCCGATCCAGGAGCTCGCCGCCCTTGAGCAGCTCCATGATTATGTACACTGATGTGGCATCCTGGTACACCTGTTTTTGACAAGGCCAAAAAAAAAAGGGAGAGAAAGAAGAACCCTTAGATTCGCACAGCATTAGGCATAAGGGAAAGGTCACAGCCACCAAAATACCAATTAAGGGGGGACACTGGTCTTGAAAAAAAAATTTTTATTAATGAAGTCACAGTTACGAAATCTTCAGGGCACATGTATTTTTGTGCGCTGATTCTAAATATCTCATTTAATTTCATGTAAAACAATTCCTTGAGCACTTATGCACTTTTTATGCTAGTATTTTGCGGAGAGTTTTGAACAAAATTTGCTGCGGGAAACTCTCTGAAATGTATGCCATTGGGTTCTCTTGACACCAAAGAATACAAAAAGGGTAAAATGTAAAAGGGTCACTTCAGAAATGAGAAGGAAAGTGTGTACTATTCCTGTTTCTGAAGTGGCAGCTTCAGTACCCTATTACTCAAGTTCTGTGAGAGCCAGGATGATAATTTTACCCTTATTGTATTTCTTGGTGTCAAGAGAACCCAATGGCATACATTTCAGCGAGTTTCCTGCAGCAAATTTTCTTCAAAACTCTCCGCAAAATACTAGCATAAAAAGTGCATAAGTGCTCAAGGAATTGTTTTACATGAAACTAAATGACATATCTAGAATCAGCGCACAAAAATATATGTGCCCTGAAAATTTCATAACAATGACTAAATTAATAAAATTTTCTTTTCAAGACCAGTGTCCCCCCTTAAGTATAGGAAGGCAGAATTCCACTTACATCATACACGGTGAGTATGTTCGGGTGCTGGCCGTACCTCAGCAGTATCTCCACTTCCTCTTGACAGTCTCTCTTGAATTTGTCAATGATCTAAAATTATAAACAGTGCTTCAATGAACTGAAAACTTCGAAGTAGCACATGGTACATTTTTACTACCTCCTTCTTAGCTTACCAAATCCGTTCACACTCTTCTTCCTACAAATAAGGTAGGACTGGCACAACAAATTAAAAATGGTGCTTTAAGATTGACTTCCGACTATTGCCTCAAGCATTTTCGTTTTGCCTAGCCATTCAAAATACAAGGACAATAAGTTGGCCAGGCAGCAAAAATCCTTTGCCCGGTAGATTATAGCTGGATCTAGCAGAGCAAAAACAGAGGTGACAGCGTACCTTGACGGCGTACTCTTTTCCAGTTGCCCGGTGCACAGCTCTTTTGCAAGTTGAATAGGAACCTAAGCCAAGGTCTTCCTTGAGCTCATACTCCTTTGTGATCGCTTCCTTGAAGGCAAGACCATACTGCAACCCAGCACCAAGGATACAAAATTACATTACAGGACAGTGAACACCCAAGACGGGCATCATTAAAACACCAACGCCACAAGATAAAGTAGAACTGGTGAACACATCTGCAGGGATATGACACCCATAAAAGAGACCCACACAGTTAAACCCATTTTACTTTGTCTCTGTACAAATTACTGCAACAGTGAAAAAAAAGAGAAAATAAAACGGACAAACTGGACTGAAATGAGCAGGTGAAAATAAAAACGGTCATGCACAATTTAACAGGCACCTTGCCGTTGAAAGACACACGTCCGAGTTGACAAAGAGTTCATTTATGTGCTTTTCATGAAACACTGAACAACACAAAAAATTGCACACTTTTATTAACTCCAGCATCAGCATGATAACGCTACGACATTACTCATAGAGCAGCTTTTTTATTTTTCATTGCCCAAGAAAGGGTGGCATTGACTATGTCCACTCGGAGAATTCCCCCAAGTACCAAGAATAATCTGCAGCTTTCACAATCTTAAGCACCAAACACCAGAAGCCACTAGCATCATTAAAGGGACCGACCACGGACCAAAACGCGTCAAGTTTATGAACCTTCCAATGCAAAGCAATGCACCTTTCACATTGCCAATGATGTGCTTTAAGCTTTTGTCACTAGATGGTGCCACTGTGTTTTGCATTTCTTGGAAGAGGCAGCAACAACCATGGTCCAGTAAAAATTTCCTCGATGAGGTATATGTCACTATGCAGTAACAGCTTTGGACGTGGAAACTAAAATGGATGCTACTCTATATTAAAAAAGTGATTACTGTCTCAGGAGAGAGATTTACATTATTCTTCGGTACACCACTTCTGCCAATGTGCAATCAGCATCGCTTTCACTGATCACGATTTCCAGCATCGGCATAGATGAAAAAGGGCGTACGCACTGATAAAAAAAATCCCTGCAAAAATGATCTACAGCAATTTTAACAAAACCGTTGCAGAACTGAGCACCTTAGACAGCAAGCTTGCCATTGTACGTAAAAAAATTGGATGCTTAAAATTCAAGTGTTCTGCCCCTTTAATAGTTACCAATCAACAAGCGCGTCCAGTTCTTCAGCCAACCTAGGGAAATGGACCAGCCTCGCCAAAGCTTGAATGCTAAGGAAGCCCATTCTTCCCGGAAGTCCAGTTCACATTACTGAAACCCAGCCGATCCGCTGGGAAAACCAACAAAATGCTGTGCTTTACTCATGCACATGCTGCATCTGCTACATTCTCAGCAGGAAGAACAGTTGGGAGCTGTCATCAGGGCCCTGTGCTTACAACATGTTCAAACCCAACTGCATCAACTGCCCGCACAGCTGCCCTGTCTACAACTGCAATCCTGCTCCACTACTGCAAGCCTTATCGCATAATTTATCATTAGACAATAAATTTCAGTAAAATGCCGGTTACTACAAATAAGTAGCAAGCCAAATACTAAATGACCCCATGTGGTGCCGTGCTTGCAGAAAAGCTTCTAACACATACAAAAGAGAGAAAGCGACCCGTGTTCAATCAGATTTTGAAGCCAGATGGCTCCCACAAGACCTGCTGTCAGAGGACAGCAGATGCAGCAGAGAGCTCACCCATTTGGAGGACTGATTGTCCTTGCTTTTGACGTAGTCTTCGTCGGTCAGACTAGGCGCCACAAAACTGAACCCACGGAACAACTCGTGGGCATTGGCACTTGGTGGCACCCCAGGCGAGTCTGGCATGGAGCCAATTGCAGTACGAAAAAAAAAAAAAGAAAAAAGAGAACAGACATCCATGTTAGCAAAAAGGACAAAAATGCAGTAAGAGGTTTAGATAGAAAGGAAAGACAGTACAGGCAAAAACAAAAGGGGGGCGTTACCTGTAAACTCTTTTGTGCAACGAGATGTTTGTTGCGATAGGAGAAAAGAGAACAGACAAGTGAGACTGATAAGGCTTGAACCCTTACAATGCGAAAAGACTTTAAATAGACAGCAGCTTGCGGTGAGAATTCATGCAAAAACAAAAACACCGAGACCACGTAACAAGGAGACATCTGCCCATGAAGCATGCACAAAATGTATAAATGGAACACTGATCTCTGGCTGGCCAGTTTAACAAGGACCCCATCTTCCCCAAGGGTGTCACTGGACAAGTTACAAGTGGCACACAGCAAAGAGAACCTGTTTTAAGACTAGCAAGGCATCTAGAAAGGAAGCTCCACTCGTATAAAACTCCCAACACTGAGCAGTCCATTTGCTCGCAAGCTAAGACAATGCATTAACCAATCCGAGAAAAACTGTTCAACTAGCTGGTTTCACTTTTAAAGTTCCATTCATTATTATTAAAGGAGAAAATTCTCTGCAGCTGTGGTACTCTACAATGACCACAGCAACAATGAAGCAGTGCTTTGACCCCTGCCCCCCTCTGGCAATACTAGCAGCTGCTGTACATCTAAAGAATTAATACAAATCATGTTTATTCAAGCCCAGGCTTCATCATTACTGGGAAATCATATTTTGTTTCGATGTCGGCATCAGCCTCTGATATAAACTGCTACGAGCATTTATGGGCTGAACAGAAAAACTAGTAACCTTCTTATTTAAAGACAGCTCCAATATGAAAGAGAACATGTCCACATTCAACCAGTGATCCCTCCACAAGGAGTATGAGTAAAAGTACACTTTTTCCTATGTTCTAAAAAATAGCTTTTTTCTTCTAGATGGATAATAGCTACGAGACAGCTTTAACTTCAGTGCAGAAGTAACAATAGAATTCATTTTTGCATGCATACCGACTGTTCCCTTTCATGTTGAAGCTACATGTAAATATCTTGGGCAGATCATATTCCATTAAACTACAAGCACCGAGCTTGAGTGCTAAATCATAGCACACAGTGAAGAAAAAGACCGTGCAAACCTTCTGGCGTCTTCGATGTGAATTCCCTGTCAAAGTAGAGTGTGTTGTCCGGCCTTGACACAGCCGGTATGAACGGAGGCACCACCTCTCGCCTGTACAGCTGCACCCAGTCAATGGTAGCAAAGAACGGGTGTGCCTTGATGTCGCCAATAGCATTTGGACCAGAGCCTTAAAAAAAAAATGAACCACAAGCACACATGTGGTCAGTGCCATACAAGTCATTACACAGCTCTCTCAAGAATAACGCTCTAAGAACACAGTATGTGAACCCAACGATTGATATCTCAATGCACAGGAGTGTTCAGAGATGGCGCCCAACAGGTTTCCAGGACCTAATTTAATTACAGTGTAGCATGCATGCTTCGCAGCGAAACAAAAGTCCACTCATTCTCGAAGCAGCCTAGCTCATGTTAAACAGGGCTTTGAGGGTGCAAAACAAATCAGTGGTCTGCAAAGCACAAACTCAAAACACTAGTTGAGAGACAGGACAGTAAAGTGCGGCTACTCTTCCCGATGCGTTTAAGTGCATCAACTTAATGGAGGCTGTTAAGCACAAGCCACTGCAGCATACAATGCCTGCAATACCCTACAATGACATAACCACACGACTCTCAAGTTGCTACAGGTTTCAGCTTGCAGACTTCAATGTGCATAGGGGCAGTGCAATAGATTTTTTTTTCTAGTATGCAGCTTGTAACAAGTGTCCACCAGCAGCTAGCATGTAGTATGGTGCATAAAACTGTTCAATGCAACTGTGATATGCTAGCCTACAATTCTACACTCAAATAATGGTTACCATTCAAGAAGATTCACCGATTTTCTTTGCAGGTATATGCTGCACAATAAAACCTCTCTTATTTACTTCCCATGAACACAAGCAGTGGTCTACAAAACCACATATGTTGCATGTGATGTAATAAAAATGGTATGGCAATGCCTGAACACTGAATATAAACTGCGAAAAGCTATTCCACTACAGATTATTTACCAAGCCAATTGCCAAGAGCTGCAACTTCTGTGCCGAGTTAATGTTTTTAGTTGTTGGCTGCTTAAAACACAGTTATATGCAAACATTACTAATTTGCAATGTTCCTTTTACAAAATTCTGTGGGTAAACAAGAATGGATCCTCACCCAGCCGATTGGCAGGGTTCCTCTTGAACAACGCCCTGAGAAGGCTCTGTGCTTCTGGGCTCAGGAACTGCGGCATGCTCAACTTTGCTCTAGGAACAAACAACAGGATGAGCACCACATGCAGGCTCTGACCAATGAGCACAATAGAAATTGTGCTCATTGCAGAGTACCTACTTGAGTATCTGAATCATTGTCTCCTTCCGATTGGTTCCTTGAAAGGGCAAGCCTCCAGTCAGCATTTCAAACTGCAAACATCAAAAGAGCACCAGTGACGAGCAATTGCGCCGCCCGTCTAACAGCAGCACAAAGCCTACAAATGCAGGAGCAAAAAGACCATTCCTCAAAACAATGCTGGCACCTAAGACCTGCCTGTACAGGCTTCAAGGTACAAAAGCCGTGAAAGCAGCCTTATGCCAACATGTGTCTGGCTAATGACCGTACATCTTCATGCATATCCGCCACAAAGAAACTCAAAAACAATGGCATTAAGTTGCATTTTTACACGTTTATCACCAAGCTATGTCCATGCTTACACATGAAAAAAACAAACAGATCACACCCAAAATCTAGTATTCAAAACATCAGTGTTCAAAGCAATCAGAAAGTTCACAACAAAGCAATCTTTTTACTGCGCACTGTGCAGTTGGCTGCCAAGTTTACAGAACACAGAACCTGCGGAAAATGTCATATCGTCACAGCTTATGCACGCACCTATAGAAATGGCGCATGCAGTGTGCTGATCACACAGATGCGCACACTTTGCACCAGTGAATCCCAGGCTGCATGCCTAGCCACTGGCAAGAGTTTTTTTTAAGGATGTTATTTCTTCATGGTTCCTTCATTCCACAAATTTTTGAAGCCGACCACACATAAAGCTTATATCCCAGTGTGCAATTAACACTACAGTCACTATTGTGCACTGTACGTAAGACAGCACGTATGATTGACGAGTAAACTCACAATCGTAAGCACTTTGACAGACAAGCCACTCTTGTGGCAGATGCCGAATCAACGATTAGGCATTTCCCTTGCATTACTATGCGCTAGTCAGAAGGAAATCCATGCTCACCATGAGTACCCCAAAAGACCACCAGTCGGCAGCCATTGTGTGTCCCTTGCGGTTGATGACCTCAGGGGCCATGTATTCAATGGTGCCGCAAAAAGAGTATGCCTTCTGGTCATTGAGCGCCTCCTTGCTCAACCCGAAGTCCGTCAGGCTTATATGGCCATCAGAATCCAGAAGAATGCTGCAAGGGAGACACAATGTCACACATACCGAGTGCTTCACTAATCTAGCACAAAAACTGTAAATTGTTGGGTTTAACGTCTCAAAGTGAGGCACGAGCTATGAGGGACGCCATAATGAAGGGCTCCGGATTAATTTAGACCACCTGGTGTTCTCAAACGTGCCCCAACATTGCACAGCACGAGGGCACCTTTTGTGCTTCGCCTCCATCGAAATACGACCACCGTTGCAGAGATTTTAAAATAAAAATCTTGGTGCCTCATGCTGCACGAGTGGAGATCACACCAGACGCTTGCCACGGTTTAGATATGCATTCAAGCAAAGCATGAAGGCGAACTGAAATCGGAAAACTTCATCCTGTGAACTGTAGGAACTAAAAAAATGTACTTCCTTAACTTATAGGACATGCCGCAAGAAATGAGGAATGCAGATGTTTTCCTTTCACTACAAGCACGAAAAAAAAAAATGTGGTACTGCCGCTAGTAATGCTGCCTGTTTCCAAAGTCTGTCATGAACACAGACCACCAAATGGCCATAGGACTCCATGCTCACAGGTCAAGTAGAACAGTGAGAAAGTGCAGTGGAATCGAAGGCAATCTCCAGGCATTGGGGAATGGCGACTGGCTCCATCAACAGCACAACAACTATAGCTATGTTGGGACTCTGGTTTTCCTCCTCTGTCATCATCATTTTGCCCCATTAGCTGCCAAACTCAAGCTATATAGCCAAAGTCAAAAACACTACACCCACGCTAACGCAAGCTTCCAGCCAACTCATGATCCAAAGCGAAGTGCACTTCTCTCTATCACTGTTTTCTTTCATGTGCGTGCTGCAGTGCCACAGACGATCGACCACTGATGACGACTGCACGCAGGAACCAGCGAATGCGGCCTACGGCTTAACGAATGTTTCCAAACAGAAAAACATTTAGTTGAAATTGAAGGAATTGTCGAAATAAAAAACAAATGTCAGCGTACTCAACATGCAAGTCAAGGCATCAAATGAAAGAGTATAGAAACTTCCAGCTGTTGTCTATGCTTACAAGGCGACCTAGAGCACACTGCAACTACAACCAAACAAAGACAAAAAAAAAAGGAAATGAGAAAGCATGGGTACTTCTCCGGTTTTAGATCCCTATAGATGATGCCCAGGCCGTGCAAGTGGTCCAGAGCAAGAGCAAGTTCCGCCAGGTAGAATTTCACATCTTCCTCAGTGAACATAACCTGAAATCCACAAGGAGAACTAAAGGCCAACACGAAAACTCCAGAACTAAATGGAGATGCATGTGTTTCCCGCCACAGCATATACTGCTTGCACTGCAATGGCAACGTCAACCATTTGTATCACAATCCAAAACCAATAAGCAAAGAAAAGGGATAATGCGACAAGAAGAAAAGAAAGAAGTTACGCACTGTTTATAAATCCACCGTAATAAAATATGCATCCCCATTAAAATATGCCCTGCTAGCCCGACACAGATGGCTTGCTGGAAAAATAAGAAGCCAGGCAGAAAGCATTACATAAGCTTGAAAATTAAAAACAACAGTAATGTGATGAGGGATGACAAAGCAAAATGCTTAGTCAAAGTTACCTCCTTGCTTAACCTCGTAAAGAGATCTCCCCCTTTCAAAAAATCCAGGATTAAATACAGCTTTCCTTCAGTCTGAAAAGCTGAAAAGAGAAAGTGGGAAAGAAGGAACCGTTATGTAGATTTCTGAACAGTACAAGGACAGCAAGAGCAAAGGGACAGGCTCAGAGGAAACACTCACCATAATGCAGCTTCACAACAAAGGGGTGCCGAACTTCAGCCAAGATGTCCCTTTCCATTTTTGTTCTTAACCTGTCCCTTACTGTAAAAGGAAGGAGAAAAAGAGGCAATAAAGCAAAATTATTGTTTTACAGTGCCTTAAACAACAAAAAAAAAGACCTTTCAAGCAGATTAACCACTTGCAAAGCAAAGCTGACCTTTTAATGTGGCCTTCTTCAACACTTTCATGGCATATAGTGTGCCTGCATCAGGGCCCATAATCTTTTTCACCAGAAACACCTGCAAGAAAGGAGAGAAGCAATGAGCTACTGACGTGACCAGCTGCTGACATTAAGGGTTGGCAGGTCCAACCCCAGACAAAGAGGACTAGACAACGAAAAAGCTGCTCATTTTGCCTGAAATGGCGACGCTCGTCTCGCTGTGCGCATCCTGTGACCACTTGATGATGTCGCCATTTTTTTGTGTCTCTCATAGCCTGAGTCGCTTTGGGATTTTAAACCGCCATAAACCATTTTGTAAGTGGCCAGCCATATTTCAGGCAAGCTTTAGCCCAGCCAGTGATGACTAACTAGGCCCCATCCAAAGTCAACTTCATCACTACTTTGCCGCTGCCACATCCCCGAGAATTTTCCAAAATCTGAGAAAAAACGACTACTTAGCTTCGGCTGTCAGTACAGCATAGGAAGTGGGCATTTTTTTTTTTTGGTCAACGTTAGAGGAGTAATGGAGGAAATATCAAAGGTGAGATTATTGCACAATTCAATTTCTGTGTAAGTACCTTTTAAAGGGACCCTGAAATGATTTTGAGGGGCATATTCTAGTGCAACAGATAAAAAATAATAGTTCACTGCCCTCTACTTGCATGTTACCTGCAGAGAATATTATAAAACTGCTCCTCACAAAGTTGGGGGTCAATTTATTCGTCAGCAACAAAAAAAAAAGCTGTTACCGGACAAGCACATCAATGCAAAGAAACAGATTCATAGATGCCTATGGGCTTGTGTGGCAATTAACAAAAAGTACTAGCATTAGAGACAGGCCTATGTCTCATGGCTCATCAGGGACACAGAATAGCTCTTAAGACAGAGGTTTGTGAGTTTATGTCGTCCTCAGCGACTCACACAACCAAAACTGAAGCTGGCCATAACAAACTATAGTATAATTTATTATTTCTCTACAATGAAGAAAACTGGTTGCACACCATAACAGCAGATCTGATGGCTAGTCACTGAAGTAAACATTGGGTCAGTGATTTCTATGCAAGGACTCCCATGAATGGCTCACATTACCAATAAAGAAAAAGAACACAAAGTAAAACAGATCTCTCTCACCAGTACATCACACAAGAGACAAAAAAAAAAGCTCTCTAGAATTGCCTAGCAAGTCCTGGAAGTACAGCATAGCCAGAGAGGAGGTCTGAAGGATTCAGAGCAAAGAAATGAGACCGCTTACCTTCCCAAAGGAGCCCTGCCCAAGAACCTTGAGGAGCTTGAACTGACTAGGGTCACCCTTTGGGTGGCCTTCCTTTGTGACATTCGTCAGCTCGATCTCATGAGTCCCTTCAGCCATATCTCCAGTGTCCATGTCCTACAGATGAAAACCATTAAAACCATAAGCCCACACCAAAAAAAAGAAAGGAGGGGGGGGGGGGGGGGAATTTCATAAAAATGAACATTCAAAACTTCCTTTTTTTTTTTTAAATGTCATGGTTGCTATGGCAGATAATAAATGACAGAAATGGCTAAGCATCAAAGCAACTTACGCCCAGTCTTGCTGCAAGGCTAACACAAATGAGGCAAAGAAAAAGAGTTTAGTTAGTTTAGTTTATGGGGTTTAACGTCCCAAAGCGACTAAGGCTATGAGAGACGCCGTAGTGGAGGGCTCCGGAAATTTTGACCACCTGGGGTTATTTAACGTGCACTGACATCGCACAGTACACGGGCCTCTAGAACTTCTCCTCCAAAGAAATTCAACCGCCGCGGCCGGGATCGAACCCGCGTCTTTCGGGTCAGCAGCCGAGCACCATAACCACTGAGCCACCGCGGCGGCGGAAAGAAAAAGAAGCGAGAATATACCACAAGCACGCAAGCAGAATGCATACAGGCCTGACACTATCGATAATGCGGTAATTCAAAGCAGCTATGAGATTACACTAAAAGTTAACTGATTAAAGACTGAAGGGGTCAAATTCAGAGAATTCATAGCAGTTAAAGACCTTAACGTCTCTGGTTCATAGTGACAACTTAAAGACAAGATAAAAATGAAAGAACAACTAACTTGTGTTTCATCATTTTCGTCGACAGCCATATCCTCACCTGGCGGACCCTGAAAGGCAAGTGTAAATGATATTAAAACCTCACACCTCACTGGCATGATACCTTACCAGAAGTTTTTGGGGGGGAGTCACAGCTCATGGGTTGTTACAATGCATTATGCCTTCAACGTCATTTTCCTGCATATTTTTTCACCTCTATAATGCATTTACCTCAATGTATCTCAATAAGAAAAACTGAAACCTGCACCATCAGCGTCATACATATTCATCTTTGTACCACGCAAGTGAAACTGCCAAGGAAAGTTACCTCCATGCACGCACACAGTGCACATGGAATGCCAGCTAGTCTGTAGTCACTTCACGGAGAAGAATGTGGCTATGTATTTGGCACCTTATGTAAAGCAAATTCATACCCGAAATATACTAGCCGGTGCTGTCAAAACAGAGTAACAGAGCAATTAAGAGGTCTCTCAAAAAACATCACCCAGTTGTCTGTTTCAGGCTGTTTGCTACATAATACTAGTCAGACAGATTCAGCATATTTAATCCCACTAAACAGCACAATACAAATGCATGTGTGGTGCAAATAAAAATGTCAGCAAAATGTGATTAGACAATTTCAATGATGCCCCAGTGTGACAAGCAAAAAGCTCTCTCAGTGAGGCGAGGTCATCACATAACGTCCCACGAAAAGAAATTTTATGCCCAAAAAGTGTTGAAGCGAAATATGTAAGAGCCAGTTCGGTGCAATATCCGAAATACTGCGATGCGACTGACACGAAAGCTTCTTGAAAAGCGTCTAAACGCAAGCTGCCGAGGTCTTGTACTGCGCGCGAATATCCATGCGTTCCTGACATTCCAGTAGCAACACGTACGGTCGAGAACACGTCAAACGGATGCGAGGACTCTGCACGGCACCAAAAAAAAAAAACAATAATAAAAAATCGAAATACGTGACATGCCGGCGTTCACCGCGCTCCCAATACGGCGTGTTTCGCGCGCTGTACGCACCGACACGGTATTTCTTCGCCTCAATCAAACCTCTTTTTGTAGTAGCTGTCACGCAAGGCTACACACGGCGCTCAGCCAAAGAACGCAGAGACTATGACCGATATAGGAGACGAGGAAAAGCCGAAGTATGATACAAATACTGAAATGTGCGCGCGAGTCTATCTTATCGAAGCTCTCGTCTGGCAGTGCCTGATGACCCGCGATTACATGTTTCAGCGTTACTCGCGTCAGGTTTACGCAACGGAAATATCAAATCCGAGACCGTGTGCCGGTACTGCGGCGATCCTGAGTCAGCGTCCAAGGAGGGACAAGGTAAACCCTCAGGACGAAGGGAGGGGGGATAAAAAAAGAGCTATTAATAATGGCCAGATGCACTAACATGGAATCCGCCGTGTGGAAAACATGTAATAAACAGGTCTGTCAAATACTTGAGGCGTCCACGAAGCGGTGCAAGACAGTTTCAGGGCTAGAGCACTTGAACCAGCAAACATCGCGAACGAAGGTATCATACAAAAACAACCCAAGAAAAGGGATGCCGGTCAATGTTTGTGTTACGGAGACGTCGCCGTTGGACGTCGGTGAATAATGAATAGGCGACGGGCGCACTCACCCCGCAGTCCGCTTTGATCTCGACCCAAGGGTCCGCCGCAAGCTGAGCTAACGGCATTATGCTCGCCAGCGTAAACCGTAATATGATTGAAACCTTTCACTCTCAGACACATATATATGTCATCTGTTTCCTGGCGGCAACTTCCGCCAAGATGGCTTGCGCTCGGAAGTACAAGCTTCAGCACGGGCGGCGGCGGCGCCAGCCGGCACAAGACTGGATCTTTGGCTTCGGTATTCGCTTCGACGCGAACACGGTGGACAAATAAGAGGAGTACACTAGAGTAGATGGCAGACGCAGTGGAGGAAAGTTTGTCCAGTCGCATGCGGTTATGAAAGAAAGTTTGTCTTTCCCGCAGTCTTAGAACAGTTCGATAGGACTTAATGTATGATTTAAGATTGTTTAGGACGTAGTTTATTTTCATGCTTATCAGTATAATTCTTTCGTGAGTGGTGCAACCACGGCGCTAGTGACCACCCCTCCGCAAGTGGTGCGCTAACTATACGAGAGGAAGTGCTACGGAGGCTATCGCACGCTGCCGAGGCTGACCGAAGAACCGGGGAGAGCAAGCGAGGAAGTGTGGAGATGGAACGTCCAAGCCATGGTGCTTGCTAACGTTTGCGCAAGCCATGCAAGGAAACCTAGCATCAAGCTGAGCTGAGGTCAGCTCTGTGCCAGCTATACCAGCGTGATTTAGCAGACCGCCAGATAACGGTCTGTATTTGACAGCGTTAAATTTCGCTGTTTGCTGCTGTTGAGTCCATTTCAGCTGCGGCACAGTCAAAGCTACACGTTAACTAACGCTTGTTAAATTTCGTTGTCGTGCCGGCAGCAACAGAGCAGCTGCTGTGCAAGGTAGTACTGCGCAGACAAAAAAAAAATTTTTCATTGAGCGTGCAAACGTGTGGCAGAAGCCGGGACCTGTGAACGTGTGCGTTTGAATACGTTTTCTGAGCTGGAAAAAAAAAAAAAAAGAGCGCAGATATCCCGCTTGTTGTTCCGTTAGAATAAGCGTATTCATAATTCTCGTTCCAACAACTTTAACGATGTTGCCGTGCTTTTAGCTATACTGTCAACACTAATTCAGCAGCCCTTGCTACATTGTTTACCGTTTTTTTTATCCTACTCTCATGTTTCCAGACTTGCCCACATAAACGTCGTTGACATCCTGCAAAAGACAATGTCTGATGATGACAGACCCGAGCTTATGTACCGTGCCTTTGCCGTGGAGGACACGGGCGAAGACTATGACTTGGACCTCCCACCTACAACGGCGAACGAATACTTGAGAAGAGTGCAGTAAGTGAAGTGTTGTGTGCCATGTTTCCCTAAAAAAAGGTTTGAAAAAGAAAACCTGGCTTAGCTGCTGTGCGCTTCGCTTAAAAAATATTTGTAGGATGTGTCGTAATTTGTAGACCCTGGAGCCAGCTCAGCTGCTGTATTTTTCTTACTGTGGTGCAGCAAGCAATGTGTGACGTGTGCAGGCTCAGTCACCACCAGTCATGTGTTGCCTTTTCGCCTGCAGTTGTAGATTGCCTGCAGCATAAAAAAAAAAATAATTCTGCACGTTATTCACTCCCACATACCCCTTCTTTAGGTTCTAGTGACATTCTAAGAGGATTCTGTGTGGGCTAGTTGGTTCATGCTTAATAAACAGATTCACAACAGCGCTACGGAACGAGGACAGAAGGAACACAAAAAACACAGGACGGGCGCCGTCACAAAAACACAGGCAGCGCCCGTCCTGTGTTTTTCGTGTTTCTTCTGTCCTCGTTCTGTAGCGCTGTTGTGAATCTGTTTATCTAGTGACATGTTGACCTCGTGATTCATTCACTTGCCAAACCCGTAATTTCCCGTCTTCTTACTTATTTCCTGTTTACTGGTCCTCTTCGTACAGGCCTTTGTTGTACACCTTACAGGGTCTAAATAAATATTTGTCTGTGGCTTTTAGGATTGGTGGAAGAAGGGTAGAAAACTTGGGTAAAACACGTTTTTGGGCAAGTTGGTAACATTCTTGATCCATACTGGCAGCGAAGAAGCACAAACACACAGAGAAGGAACACGCAACAGCGTTTGTCCGTGTTTTTGCATGTTCCTTCTGTGTGTGTCTGTGCATCTTTGCTGCCAGTATGAATCAAGGGTAAAAGAGTATAATGAACGACGGTAAAAAGGGTAAAAGGACACCTGAAACTGTGCCGCGTTACTAATCTCTCGGCAAATCCTTGCAACAGGGTTTTTTGTGTTCTATCAATTCAGAATGGAAGCAAGCAATTGTCCCGATGTCGTTGTTGCCAATCTGGACACCAGCAAGTTCTTGGGAAAACAGACAGTGACGTTCAGCGATGTAAGTATCTAGGCCTTAGTGTTCAGTTCTCAAGGGAGCTGGTGTTGTCAAGTAGCTTTCTGTGTTGGCATTTCAGTCTAATGATTGTCCACCACCCCCAGAAGGATATGCGCCCTCACGCGAGTGGCAGAGGAAGCAGGTCTACAACTTCCATGTCACAAGACAGGCAAGCACTGTTTTGAACAGCACTTGCTGAAGTTCTTACAGAGCATGTCTCTAAAAGCTGCTTACTCTCTACATGTTTCAGAAAATTGCCAAACGCAAGGCTCTTTTAAAAAAGAACAATGAAAGAAGCCCAGTGCGACTGGTAAGTGAATGCAGCATCTATTAAAAACTTCACTACAACAGTGCAGCATTCTACATAGACCCTAGTTGAAATGGTTTTCTAGTTTATAGCTAGAAATTTCTAGATTACCAAGGGAATGAGCTGCTAATTCACCTTCTTCGAAAGAAAGAAAATGTGGAGTGTTTTTATGCCAACCCTTAGTGGCTCTTACGAAAAAGCAGTGAGCATGGCAATGTTTATTTTGGTTACTTGACCTGAGAAAGTCATCAGTTTTGTGCATTGCAGAATATGATGTAATGTTATAGTGAAATCATGTTTCCTACGTCATAGCTGCCGCATACAAAATATTGTAGCTGCCGCGGCAGCTCAGTGGTTATGGTGCTTGGTGCTAGCGGTTGGTGACCAAAATGCACAGGAAATTTGAGTACGCTCGCTATAACCAGGAGTTGGACTTTTCAGTTTTTATTTTTTAAGGCGAAAACCTTATTAGCCCCATTACACTAAATTCCATCGGTGACCGTCGTCGTGGAGACCGAGAGATGATTCCAAAAAGATAGCATCGCAACAGCGGTCCTATAGCCACCAAAGTGGGGTGTGCAACGACTGCATGCACAACGAATACCAGGAGCAGCCACCCCCCCCACTAGACTGACTCAGCACGAAAAAAGAAATATGACATGGTCATGCTAAATGAAATCCATAACATCACACATTACTGGCAAATAAATACACGATGACCCTAAGCAGGTATTAAGCAAACAAGGGAAGGGGATGAGGGGCTCGTTATAAATATGACAGAAGCCAACAGCCACAGAAACCAAGGGGCACAGGGGATTTTTTTTTAAGTTATTTTATTTTGTGGTGTTGATCAATTTAGAATATTACTGAATATGTTATCGTTTAAAGATAACTGATTAGAAAAGCAGAAGAAAAAACAACCACCTGCCGCCGGTGGGATCGTGGGTTCGGATCCCACCGGCGGCAGGTGGTTGTTTTTTCTTCTGCTTTTCTAATCAGTTATCTTTAAACGATAACATATCCAGTAATATTCTAAAATGATCAACACCACAAAATAAAATAACTTTAAAAAAAATCCCCTGTGCCCCTTGGTTTCTGTGGCTGTTGGCTTCTGTCATAAGCAGGTATTGATAGTGAACAAATAGTTCACTAATAGATACCAGGAAGTTGGAGCCACCTGTTCAAAAAAGGTACGCAAGGCGACGGATGAATGATTGAAAACACACAGCTGCGGTGTTTAATTCAACAGTACAATCACCATAGCCCTGGTTTTTGTACTTCATTAATTTTCTGTCGCATATATGCTAATAATGATGACTTTCTTCAGTTGAAACCAAATTCGAAAAATTGAATGTGGCATACTTTTATCGGTGTTTTTTGGTTTTAACTAGATGTGTGTGAGTACTGAAATTTTCGAATACAAATGGAATGCGAATCAAATATCTGTTCAGTATGAAAAAAAATTGTTTCAGAAAATGAAGAGGGCAAATGCTGTTGCCCTTATTTTTTTCAAAATTATGTATGGTCTGTGCAACTGAAATAAAACTAGACTGACTCAGCACGATATATATAAAAAATTTGCTGTGTTCATGCAAAATGAAATCCATAAAAAATGGCACATTACTGGCAACTAAAAACAACATGGTGGCCAGTAAAACCTAACTAATTCGGAGTTCAAGGGACCGGAAAAAATTTTACGAAGGCCAGATTTAAAAAATGCCTCGTTTCCCAGAAAAAAAAAAAAAAAATGCCGAAAATATGAAAATGCTTTGTTAAGCCTTGAGGAGTTTCCATCGCACAAACATTGAGAAGCCCGTGATGAGTGCGCAGTGTCAGCGTGCTGTAAGAGCAATGCGAACGTAAGCGAGAGGAACGCACCGAGGTGTCGCGGAACGGTGAGATTACTTTTAAAAAGGAAAAAGAAATGACCAGCGACCACGCCAGTCGTACGAAAGCGGTTCGGAGCTTGGTGCGAAGCTCGGCGTGGAGTAATTACTCCCAATGACTAGCGCAAGCCGCCAGCTGCCGTTGCCTCGAGCTAGTGGCGACGCTCAGAAACCGAAACTATACGCAGCCAGGCTAGTTTTTGGCCTGGGGCCTTCCGGTCGTCGCTACACTTGCTGTTACGTGCTCATCAGAGGTGCGCAGTTTGCAGTGCACTATGCAAAAGGCTAGATTTTTACATGATTGCTTGCCGTGCTGCGACACCTTTGCTCGCCTCTACGCAAGCCTCATGCAAAATTTCTCAAGTTGGCTTTCTCGCATATCATGGTTGACCAAAACGAAGTGACGGAGTTCCCGCTTGGAGAGTCATGAGGGCAACAGGGCGAATGCCTTGGGCGTGAGCTTCGGGTATGCAACACAGTATGGAAGGATCAAACAGACACACACACAAAAAAAAACGTGCTTTCACGTTGAGGTTGTTCGTCGGCCATCTTGTTCTCATCATGAATGATTTATGGGAAAGCCCACTTGCGGAATTTTGCACTAGATCCAAGCCTAGCACCGTCTGAATACGAATTGGTCCACGCGATGGAGAAAAAAAGCGAAGAGGACGTCTTTATACTGTATATCTGGCACTTAAAGCTTCATCTTCAGATAATTTTGTCCACTTAGTGTGGCTTCGTCGTGATCGATTTTATGAAAGGCTGCACGTTACTTGATCGCTCACAACATTCGGAGATCCTCGAATATCGCTTTCTCGGATTAAATATGAAACAAATATTAAACATATTCGTATTCAAAATTTCGAATATTCCTACACCTCCCATTTTAACCGAAAAATCCAACCCCTGACTGCAACAGCTGCACTAATGTTCCACTGTTTTCATGCAAGGCAGCCCTTAAGTGGCATACATCTGTTCCTCTTGTAGCACAGGGCCGGATTTAAGGTTTGGGGGGTGTCTGTTCAAGAGGAGCAATGTACAAAGTAGCTGCTTTTCACCACCGGGGAGTGGGAAATCCCATTTTCATGACCTTACTACGCATTGCACAGCCCAAGATGGAGGACAAGGACCGGTGGAAAGCCATCTGCTGTGGTTCAGCTTCATCCAGTGTCCACCCACTGGTCAGCATTGTCACCACTATACCACAGGTCAGCTTGGTCTCCCACCTATTAGTACAAACATGCTCTGATGTGCTTTTTCTCAAACTTGCAGCAAAAAATAGAGGCGATAATTGGCTACAACACGCTGTGGATTGAAGAAGGTTGTTTCTGTGCCAGTATGGTGAGTATGTGCCTACGTTGACGTTCTCTCTTTTCCCTCGCACGCCCACTGACTAATTGTTAGCCATCTAGCGATGGATGTGATTGTCGATTTCAAGAGCTTTACGATATGCTGTGCCATCTCACTTGAAGCTGAAGTCTACAGTTTAGCTTTCCGTCTAGTCTGTCTTTCTTCCATATACTAGCAGCAGTTTATGAATCACCAGTGAAAACAGCAGAGCGTCAAGTTTGACGAGAATGGCCACTTGCATGATTCAGCTTCGATTTTTTCCGAAGCATTTGCTATTGGACAGGCAGAGTTTTTTATATTAAAGACTTTCTTAAAAAATATTCATTTTTGGCTGCAAGCATTTTCATACAAGTTTTGTTCAAATCTTGTCTAAGAAATTTTAATTCCCAATAAAATTTTGTCGTAAAACTTGAAACACTTTAACGAAACTTGTATTACTAAAAAGTGTGTTAACTTCATTTTGATATATTGCATTACATCTTGAAACCCAACGGTCCTGGGGCAAAAAAATTTAACAAAACCCCACGAAAAGGGGCCATTTTTTCTCGCAATATGGAGAGTTAGCCCTTTGGGGCGCCATGTCTACAATTGTGCACAAAGCAAACTTGCAGCTTTTTCTGACAGTGTGCCACACCTTGCAGTGACTTTTGTTTCATGTTAATTTAGCATCCTTCAACTCGCAAATGGGGTGTTTTTTTCATACTAGCTAGCAAATGCAGTAAATAATATTTTTTGAAACAGCTTGGTATCATGTCTGCCGTTTCCGTGCAGAAAGATTTCACCACTCGTAATAGAACCAACTTGTCTGACTCTCTGGACTTACGTGTGTCTTCGAAACACAAATTCCACTATCTCTGGGTGAAAAATCCTGGTATTTTGATGTTACAATCTTCTACCATTTCAACGCTCTGCATCAACTTTTGAACACGCACATCAAACACGAGGTGTTTCGGGTTGAAAAACTAACCATTTGGATTTCTAGGGAGACTGGATATACTATTTTGGCAGAAAATGTTTTCAGTCGAAATTATGAACAGCGCTTTAAAGGAAACTGTACCCTATGTAGTGCTGCAATGTATCAATTGTATAGTTACATTGTACGGCAGTATGTGACCGCATTTTTTCTTTCCTTCATTAGTTTCTCAGTAAGGCTGCTTTTACTGCCTTAAACTGGCACAAAAAAGAAAAAAAAAACAAGTATTGCCTGAAAACACTGTTCTGTTCTAAGCATGCATCAGTTCAGTTGGAGGGTTTGTATTTCGGAAAAAAAAAAAGTGGTAAGGGGTGCTTAATTTTGCATAGTGTCTAATAGACATGGGCGCTTTTTTGAGCATTCTAACAAATGCATTGCGCACTGACCTAATAAAAAAAAATTATTTTTTTGTTGAAGGGCAAGTGGATATATGCTCTCCTAGCCTGCGTGGAGAAGCCATTGCACCCAGACATATGCTCGAATATCCGTGCCTTGGCTCGCGCTTGTGCGGCAGCAAGGCGAAAATTGGTGAGTACAAGGGTTTTCAGTCGTGTGCCGGCTCTCAACCTTACACAGATTCTACTGCAGCCTATGAATTTCTCAGCAGCTGAAGTTTAGTATAGGAGTTTTAAAGCTAACTCATGAGCATTTTGTCCAAAAATGCGGTTTGTTGGGATTATTTCTGTTCATTCACAGTGGAAAGCTCTTTTTGGGCCAGGAAACATGTAAGCTAGCATAAAATAAACTATTTTGTCCCAGAGTGGCATAGAGTTTCTTACTATTACCTAGAGGGAAAGCTGGCGGCGCTGCGCTTCACCCACCATGGACGCTCAAAGCATCATGGGGCGGTGAGCTACTTGTTGCGAGACAGTCGTAGTTTTTTGGGAACATGGAGTGGCACTACTAAGACGTTTCATTCCGAAAACGCTGTTCGTGTGTGCGCAGACGACTTTCGCGCGAACGCAGTGGGCAAAACCCATAGTAGTGAAAACGCGACGACACACAACGCCAATAAAAGGTTTCACTTTTCCGAAATATCATTAAAAAACCTCTTAAAGTATCTAAGCAACAACATTTTTTTTTTAAACATATTTACTTTTAAAAGTGTTCCTGTTAATTACGAAATATTAGTTTCTTTAGTGTTCAACCCTTGGCCAATAGGAAAGCTAGTCATCTCTTATTTTGGGCAAACTTTGCACTTAAATACTTTTCTGCTCGTTTGTTGCAATCATTAGACAAGATATTGAATGTTAGGACGTTTGTAGTTATCAAAAAGCTTTATATTTTTATTATTTTTTTGCCAAAAGTTGCAGTTCCGCAACAAGTAGCTCACCGCCCCATGATGCTTTGAGCGCCCATGGTGGCTGAAGTGGTCACGTGGGGTCTCCATGCAAACTCCCATAGACGGGTCGCCAGCTTTCCCTCTAGGTAATAGTAAGAAACTCTATGCAGAGTGGTTTAATCTGGCATCAGTGACGAAGTTTCAAAACCAAGTCATGTTTTGGCCGACCACGTCTGACATCATCTCTCTCTGGCATTTTCTTTTTAACTGTTTTTAATTTTGGCGCTGTAGTAGGTTGGTTGTACATCACTCTTTAAGACCACATCAAGACAGAAGGTGTCAAATTTTATCGTGCTCCTAGAGCTACTTCTCAAACAATTTGAGGTGAAGCTAATGAACTTGCCCGTCTTAACTTGTAGCTTGGAAAAGCTCATGGTAGGTCACTGCAGCTGTGTGACATTAATTTTTTCTTTTAGCAAAGCTTTGTTCTTGACACCCTTTAAAGTAGTAATGAGGACAGATTGAAGCTTACCTGTATCCACAGATGACCATGCTCGAAAGAGATGTGCGACTTTCACTGAAAACGGAGCTGTTAGAAACTATAAAGTTCAAATATAAATACAGGTATTGCAGGCTCAACTGTGCTACACCAGTTTTTTGCGCGTGTATCTGCAAGGCTAGGCTGCATCGCCATTCAGTTCTAAACGGTGTTAAGGCAGCCCTTTAGTTTTGATGTCGCAAGGATGGATATCCAAATTTATTAGCAGAAAATGCACCTTTCGCTGTCAAACACCAGCATGGACAGAAAGAGCCACAGAGCCAATTTTTTTTTACCAAGAACAAGAATTAGTTTGGTTGCATTACGAGAACAAAAATCAGTTAGCATTGCACTCAGTGTCCCTTTAATTTGCAACCAGCATTCTGTTCCCAGTAGTAACTACTAAGGGGGGACACAGCTTTCAGCAAAAATTTTTTGTCACATGAAATTTTTGAACATGTTAGAAATAATTTTATGGCTACTGTCACAAAATTTCACTGTTATATGTCTAGAAAATTTAGTATATATTTTACCTCTGAAATTTGTGAAAAGGCAGCAGAGTCAAGAAAATATGGCAGAAGGCTGGTTCGATATTCACTGCGTTCCTACCGGCTTGCTACAGGTCAAAACATTCCTAAGAATTTTTTTTTTTTCAAGTACAAATTTTCGTTTTGAATTTTTGCGATGCAGGGTCCATAGGCATATCTAGAGTGAAAAGAAAATTTCATACAATAAGTTTAAAATTCACAAATTTGATAAACAAGGAATGTCTTGACCTGCACTACCGCCTTATAGAAGTGCAACAAAACAAAGGGGAGTCAAAATAGGCAAAACAGTCGTGAAGAAATCTCCGCAAAGTTACATGCAGGCAGCAGAAAACTGTGATGGAGAAAAACTCCCATTTTTCGAGTGCTTCCTCACAATTTTATAGAGTACTTCCCAGTGGATTTCAACAATGAAACTTAGGGACAGCATAAAAAAAAAACAAGGCATGCAAGATTCAACAATTATCAGAACTCAGAAGCATGTTCAAGATTCAATTCTACCGTATTTTCCGGTGTATAAGACGCATCCTTGTATATGACGCACCCGCCGTACATGCAGGCTGTCATTGAAAAAGTTGGTATATAAGGCGCATCCCAATTTACCCGGTCAGGCTAGTGAGGCTTAATTAAATATGCTTGTGCGACCATCTCGAAATGCACCGTACCTGTGAGAAGTTCTTAAAGGTGCACTGAAGAGGAATCTGAACTCGTCTTTTTGCCGCGGGAACTCGATCTACACGTTCCTAGAATTCTCAGAAACTGCGACTTATTGCCCTGTGTGGCCGATTTCCCTAATTAAATCGAATTAACGCCCGGCTCCCGCCTTTTTTTTTTAATTCTGCCTCGTACAGTGGGCGGAGTCAACCAACGCGGGGAGTGCCTTTCAGCCAGCTCCGTGGAGGCTTTGCTTTCGCTTCATTTTGCTTTTTAGGTTTCCGTGAATAAATAGTTTCATTTGCAGATAATATAACCGCAAAATAAGCCCGCAGAAATAAAAATACGCGCAGACTATTTGCTTCTACGGACTACTACGTATTACTCCGCCGATGGCAGAGCGGCAAGCGGCCACGGGACTGGGTGAAAGGCACTCCCCGCGTTGGTCGACTCCGCCCACCGTACGAGGCAGAATTTAAAAAAAAAGACGGGAGCCGGGCGTTAGCTCGATTTAATTAGGGAAATCGGCCACACATGGCAGTAAATCGAAGTTCCTAAGAATGCTCGGAACGTGCAGATTGAGTTCCCGCGGCAAAAAGACGAGTTCAGATTCCTCTTCAGTGCACCTTTAAACAACGCTAAGTGATCGAAAAAGGCAACACTCACGCCATATCTGCCCACGTTTTAGCAAAAAAGAAAAAAAATGAAAGAGCTCTCCTTATGTCCATAACATTTTATTCTTAATTAAAACCTTTGAAGTCTTCATCTTCAAATGTGCTATCAAAAAGTTTGTCCATTTCTGGAGGCAACGCAGCTGAAACATTCTCTTCGCACTACGTACACAGAGCAAACAAAGTTGCAAAGGGTGACTAAAAAAAAACGCCGGCTTGTCTTGACAATGGCGAGATGCGCGATTGTCACCACCTTTTGGCATTTCACATTACTTTTGCTTGGGGCCTCTGAAGCGGCCGTGTGTTTATGATCCCGGAAGTCGTCTTCCCCGCCGTTTCATGATAAAGTTCACATAAAAAAGTTGCGCACGGCGGTCCCCGTATTGAAGTATTAACCGTGTTACAACCGTGTGATTGGTAGTGATATTTTTTCGCCGAAAAAAGCTTGAACACAAACCTCAGTAATTTCTGAACTTGGAAAAAGAAAAAAACAAAAAAATTCACGTATAAAACGCACCCTTGTATAGGACACACCACCAAAATTTTTGAAAAAAAGCCGCGTCTTATACACCGGAAAATACGGTATGTGTAGGTCAACAGCAAGTGGTGTTCGATTCCACCTTGTACCCATGCTAGCTTTGTCACAACCAAGCTCCAATATGGGGCTGAACTTGGACGTGATGGTCTGCTTGTTCAGATGCTAACACCACTACAGTTAAATTCTGGAAGGTCAGTGACGTTTTCGCATTACCACTGCTCCTCATTCACTTTGTGCGTGTTGTGTGTGCATGCAGATGACAGATTTCATTGCCGTTTCAGGCCTCCAAAGATGATCCTAACCTTGCACCTCTGAACCTCATCATTTGCCTCATCGCTTCCTACTTTAGCCAAACAGACCTGGCTGACAAGTGAAGAATGAAACGGCACTCACATAGGCGTCATTGCATGTTTGTTTTATACACAATTTTTTCAAGCATTTTAAAAGGCTGTGCAAATAAATTACATCATACAAATTATTTCGCTTAATCATAATGAATGCTTTATAGTAAAAGATGAAACTGAGTGTAAAATATGCAAACACGTATGAATATAAAAACATGCATGAATGTGCTTAAGGCAATATGCACGCCTCTATTACTTGATTACGCTCAGGTTGGGCGACATACACAGCCTCTTTCTCCTGTCACCGAGCACTGGTGTGCTGGTCTGGGCACTGCTAAAGCTTCCCGTTGACCGGCGAGCTTTCCTCGATTGTTGTGCAACTTTTACAGGCTTTTTGAACTCGCCCTCGCCAGAATCTGACCTGGAAATGCTAATCGACGACATTCTTGAATTCAAGGAGGGCGGCGAGGTCCGTGTTGTTCCCGTGTCACCCAGGTCAATTGTAAACCTCCTCCGTGGCGAACGTTGTCTCCCCGAAAGACTAGTTCCTGAAGGAGACGTGGAAGACGGATCCTTCTTTCTTGCCCTTCCTCTGTCTTCTCTTCCTGGGCCGTTGTCTTCGGATGCCTTGCTAATGTCATTGACGTCCGACGAGGTAGAACATCGCGACGGTGGACGATCTGGTACCACATCTGCTGCCGGGGCCTCTCCTTCTTGCACCTGATCCTCCCCGCCAACATCAACATTGTCCATCAGAAGTTCTTTTCTTGCTGTCGAGCTACCCCTGGAGCGCCTCGCTGGAGTTCCTTTGTATCCTGTGGAACTTCGCGAGGAGCTCACACTGTTCTTTCTGGAGCTAGTTTTACTAGCTGCAGAATTGGAGTCCACTGACTCTCTCCTGGGCGTGGCTTCAGAAGCGCCTGGATCCTCAGGATTTGTCTCGGAAGAAGTGGCGGTAGTGCCTTCTGTATTCAAAATGAGAAGGAAAGCAAACAGAAAAGCTGTTAGGCTCTTGCAGCATCCAGTGAAATCAGCTGAGACAGATTCCCCCCCCCCTTCTTGACATAAGTATACAGCCCAAAGGGTTTGCTTTCGAGGCCTGCAGCGTGCCTCGTTATGCATCCTCAGCGACTGCAATACCGCGGAAGAGGAACGGCCTCACATCCTCAATCAACCCAAGCTTTGTACTGCTAAATGTGCAAGGAAGCCCCGCTAAGCAGCAATCCCCTTGGGCTATATACCGTTGACGGGGGCTGTACCCTCAGTGCAAAAGCGCCAGAACATTCAATGAACTAAAGTGCACCTATAGGCATGTGGCTAGTCGATGAGCCATCACACTCGCGTTACTATTACTTTAGCTCCACAGCGGTGCTGGCGCTTTAGTCATCTCGCTATCCATATGCCTCTCCGCTCACAGAGTCGCTGGAATGGGAGCTGTATGAAGCTCATATCGGCATTATTGGAAGAAACTGGCTAAACGGGCATCTACAATATAAACTCTCCGATATGTACAAAAAAAAATGCTGGAAAAAAACGAATCTGGGAAAACATACAAACCAAACCGCCCAATTTTGACAATGGAACAAAGGCATTTATTGACAATTTCACTTCATAAAAGTGTTGATCAACATATCTTGGCGCAAGGTCTCAACAGCTCTGTTTCTCGTGCTGACAGAATTCAGTCCAGATTTGCGGTGTCTTAAGTGCTGAAGCAACACCAAGTTGCGTCCAAGACAACGGCGAAAATAGCCAACATCTCTTTATTGTTTTTGGATGCTTTGCCGCCAACTCGCCGATGGGCTTCCGCCTCCCTGGTTTCTAATTCGACACCTTACCATCCTGTGGTTGCTACTGCACACTTTTCTGAGGACCTCCACATTGTGCACAATGCCAGAGTGAGCGCACATTATGAAATCTATTTCATGATGCAAAAATTGCACAAAAACGAAGGACAAGAATAAAAGTAGACACAGGACACCCAACTCTATGTTTTACTCAGTGAAATCTATTTCATTTTTTGTCTTTCCAATGGGGCCCTTTCACGTTCAGTTTGTTTTCCAGTTTGCAAAAGAAGGTATTCACGATCCGTAAATTATTCCTCTCTGCAAACTCTACTAATAACTCCCCCCTGCCATTCCTAGAACCAATGCCATAGTCGCCCACTGCCTTGTCTCCAGCCAGTTACTAGCCTACCTTAACATTGAAGTTGCCCATCAGTAGAGTGAACTGTGCTTTTTAATTTGATCACTGCAGATTCCACATCTTCATAGAAGCTTTTGACGATCTGGTCATCAAGGCTGGATGTAGGCACATAGGCCTGTATTATTAAGGTGGGGTGAGACTATGAAAACAGTTTTCAAAAGTTAGCTGTAAAATATGTATAATAAAAGCTTTGGCTATGAAATTTGCTAGGAATCTTCTAAATAGATGTAGCTTGCATTAGCACTAAAAACTGGACTGAAATTTTTTTTCTAGTATTTTTCATTTTTGTTTTCTCTAGTAATGTACCTTTTTCTTAAAATCTACTGAATGCAGAGTTGAAATTTTGCACGAGAGTAGTAAAATCTGTTGTTCTACACAACTGGTACCAAAAGTATGCGCATTGAAGAAAAGAAAAGATTCATTACATTTTTTTTTTCTCTGTGCAATAAAATTGCGACCCATGAACATTTTTTTTTTTTATAGTCAATATAGTAAAAATCATATTGAAATTTAGGGTTTGGTTTATGGGATTTAACATCCCAAAGCGACTAAGGCTATGAGAGACGCCGTAGTGGAGGGCTCCGGAAATTTTGACCACCTGGGGTTCTTTAATGTGCACTGACATCGCACAGTACACGGGTCTCTAGAATTTCTCCTCCAAAGAAATTCTAGCCGCCGCCGGGATTGAACCCACGTCTTTTGGGTCAGCAGCCGAGCACCATAGAAATTTAGATTTTGGTACCAATCATATAAGAGGCATAGGTTGAAAGCTGGCAAAAATTTTGTTTGTTCATGCCTAGTAGTTCTAAAAGGTACATGAACATAAAAGAATGCTGTTTTGAGAAAAATGCCTATGAAGCGTCTCAAAACTCTCACCTTTCCATTTGGCATGACCGCGAAAAAAGAATAAAAAAAAAACATTCCTGAAGTCACTAACAGCCATGTGTGATTATTTCCTGAGAGCTAAAAACCTGCTTTGTTGGAAAGTTTCCGAACCTAAAAAGTAGGGTGAAAAGAATTCAAATAGAACCTCTTATAAACTTCCACCTTCCCGCTAGGAGTGACCACAAAAAAGGATTAAAAACACATCTCTAAAGTCGTGAATACTCGGGTGTAACCTTTTTTTTTTTCTGAACTCTAAAGAAATGGTCTATCAGCAGGGTGCAAAATCTAAAAATTGATTTTTTGGGAAAACAATGTCTTGCCACACCTTAAGCTTAATTACGATACCTGCCACCCTCTCGTTAATACTACAGAATTCCTATACGTTGCCAGTTATATCCCGATTATGAGGAATCCCAAACCTAGTTTTCATCTATCCGCTAGTCCATGGTAGCATAGTATGTGCCCGCCCTTCATCACTGCGTACTCCTAACCTGTCCTCCTGACATTAAGCGCTATGACATCTGATTTAATACTTGCTAGTTCCTCGATCAGTACTGCTAGACCAGCCTCACTGGATAACGTTCTAGCATTAAACGTTGCCAGGTTCAGTTTCCAATGGTGGCTTGTCCGGATTCAGAGATTCTTAGCCCCCTCCTCTGTGTCACAGATCTGACCGCTGCCTTGGTCAGTTGCTCCGCAGCTGCTGGAGACTGAGGGCCGAGGGTTAATTGGGTTGTTCATAGAAGGTTGCGGCCAAGTACTACACCAGGGTGGCCAAATCAGTTCAGGTGACTGAGATCAGGCCGCGCCCCAGGCCTGGTCAGGCAAACTCCATTGACTTGTGTTTTTTATTGCGTAAGCAATACCGCGCCAGGTTTCGAGCCGTCGCGTAGCTCCCGGTGTTGGCCGAGGTCAAACAGATGGAGTGCCGTTGCCATAGCAACTGTTTCAGCCACGCTCCACCAGGCGGCAGGACCGTCGCTGCGCCACCGCCGCGCTCCTAGTCGCATCGCGCGCTCTCAACGCATGTGTCGGAATGTGGAGAGAGGAAGCGGGAGGGCAACGGGGAATAAATACTTGCGTTCGCCTCGGGCAAAACAGTTGCTATGCAGTCTGACAAAGAGAGGCAACGACGGCGCGCTCAAGCCGCGCTGCCGCACGCCTAGTCGTGCACTCTCGACGCATGTGTCGGAATGTGGACAAAGGAGAGAGGAAGCAGAAGGGAAACAGGGAATAAATACGTGCGTTTGCCTCGGGCAAAACAGTTGCTGCTTGCTTATGCAACTTGCCCGGTTTGACCGGAGCTAAACCTCAGCTAATCTTTTTTTAAATCGAGAGGAGAACTGCTCAGCACTGGGATTCGAACCCCGATCCTTTCGCATGCAAGGCAGATGCTCTACCTCTACGCCAAGGCTGCACCTTACACAAGCCATACATCATTCCAATGTGTTTTATGGGAACTCGGCAAGGTAAATTAGTTACTACTAGTCACCTATACTTTGAACGCAGATCCAAAACATATGAATATTTTGAACGCACATCCAAAGTTTTGCTCATTTTTGTCAAATGTGCTGCCCAAGACAACAGAGACACCGTTCGAAGCAACATCGAGGACAAATTTACAGTTTACAGTTTACAGGAAAAGGCAAAGAAAAAAAATGGACATAGGTATGGCCACACTGCCATCCACTTCGAAAAGGCAATGGCTGCGTTCTTTTCATTACTGACATCAAAAGTTTTACTTCAGTGCTGGGGAAAAAGAAAAAGGTACTACTCTTCAAACCCAGTTTTTTCAGCAATACATGCATCTTTTATCACCAAGGAAACCTGAAACGTAGGCACAAGGAGGCAAACAATTGATTTTTTACTTGGAACAAGTATTAGACAGTTGACACCAGCGTCCATTCAGCATTGTGCAGCTTCCCTCACGATGCGGCAATTAATCATGCAATTAAGATTAATCAATTTTTGCATGGCAGGGCTACAGTGGAAGCTAATCAAATTAATTTGAGTAATTTTTACTGCCTGTGGTTTTAACATGCACCGAAATGTTAGTAAACGGGCATTTTTGGAGAGTGCAGCCACTGCAGGCAAGATCGAACTCTTAAGCTTTCCCAGAAGCCAAGCACCACAGTAAATGAACCACAGGAGCAGATCACAATTAGAAAGGCAGCCGAAACCAGTCACCAGTGGAAGAAAAGTTGATGTGGCAAAAGCACTACTGATTTTTCTCTCGGAACATCTGCCAAGAATCGATACTGCATCTTTTTTTTTTTTTGTCCTGTGGCCAAGACAACACAGGGGCAAGACACCACACCAGGCTATCGCCAATAGATCTCACTCGCAGAGTGATGATGAGTGCCGAAATTCTCGTGCATAGCTAACCATCACCAGCTCGAAGCGCGCCCAACCCCGGAAGTCTGAGGCTCACCTGGTTGAGCAGCAGCGCCCTCGCCATCCCGCAGTTCGTTCCCTTCCTCGGGTGCCACTTCTGGCAACATCACAATAGAACGTCGCTTGTTGGCCTCTTCCCTGAGCTTGCGAGCTGTGTCCAACAGTTCTCGAAGTTCAGGGTTGGGCACAGTGCGGGCGGGTGTCTTTGGCGTACCTTGTGACTGGCCATCAGCCAAGGCCTCCCCTTCTTCCTCCTGCTCCAGGCGCCGCAGGTCGTACGATACCTCGTGGGCGAGTTTCTTGTCCACTGCGAGGATGTCCTTGACCTCGGCCTTGTAGTCACGCATGAGCTCCCGCAGGAACATCAGCACCGAGCGCACAAGCGGTGACCGGGCAGCCTCCATCTTGTTCTTCAAGGAGAGGACCACGGGGATCACGTTCTCCACCAAGTTCACCCGCACCTGCGCACATGGTCGCAGATCGAGTCTCATAAGAACCCACAGGGGGCATCCGCAAGCACTAACTTTCTATACACGGCATTATCAAACTTTCAAGAAGCTTGCCTTCAATGTCAACAGCAGTTGGTGGTTGTATGGAAAGCAGCAAAGTGAGGCGAACAAATAAAACCAGAAGAGCCAAAAAAAAAGACTAACACTATTTCATAATTCCTGAAGTTACAAGCGGTGCAGCACAGGATACCAGAGTACCGCAGGTTCATTCACAGGCGCACTCATTATTTTATACACTTGCATGCTTGATGAGCCCGTGCAAGTGGATGTGTGGGAATGATGTGTTAAGTCCTTGAGTTGACATGAGCCCCTGCGACTATGAATTATGGTAATTCCCATGAGATGTATTTTAGAACATACACTACGAAATGACAAGAGGCAAGCAAAGGAGAAAGGATAGATGCTGATTCCAAAACAAAAGGTAAATCAGTTGCTACGCAAAATTTTCTGGAAAAAGTAAAGGGCCGTAGAGTTGCATACACATTAGGGTGCACCACCAGCCATTTACAGCACACCAGCCTTCTCGACACCTGCTCAAAGACACACTGTCATCTGACACATGTAATCTTGCTACACATCGCGATGACTTTATAAGTTGAGGGATTTTAGTCATCAGCAGGCTCACTTATGAGTATACACACAAGTGAGTCTCTGAGACTGAGTCGGCGGAGAAGAAAAATATTCGTGAGTCACCTCACACAGTGCTGAGGTATGCGGTACGCCCTTCACGATCTGGCAAGCCAGGCTAGCAGTAGACATTTCTTAACGGTGTCGTAAGAAACAGACCTCACCTAGCCTATAATGAAAGCACGCTTGTATCAGCCGTGGTTGGTAAAACACTGGGCTGCTGACAGCGTGGTTCAGCAGGTGTGGAAGAAGGCTGCCCCATGTGCCAAAAAAAAACCAGTCAAAAGTGAGCGCACAAGAAGTGACAAGATGAGGGAAGAGGAGCAAGGAAGACCACTGAGTTCTTGCCCACAAGGCCGCACCCTCTAAAGTCACTGTGTTCTAGCACTATAGTCTGACCAACATTAAAAGAGGAAATTAAGCGGCTCGCTTCAGTCTATCTACCTTGCTGCAAAGCTTTTTAAGAGTACTGAATTCAACCCCTCAAAGCATTGAGAAGCGAAGGTGTTAAAAGGACACCCAGGACAAGCCCATCCAACTTTTGCTATCAGTGAAAACTATGTCTGTGGCTCTTTCTAGCTACGTCAACATTTGTGCGGCAGCGAGAAATGCATTTATTGCCGAAAAAATTGACTGTGAAAATTTCCCCATCACTCAATTCAAACTTGTGACGCCCATACCAACAAAGGACTCTGTGACCATCGTTTTTAAGAGAACGGTGGTGTTGCCTAGCCTCAGGGATCCCCAAGCAAAAAAATCAGTCTGCCACAGTTTGCATGAGACCTGTATTTCACTTTCTGACCTCTCCCAGGTTACAAAAGCTCTGCTTTAAGTGAAAGTGGCATGCTTGTCATCAGGCCGCAGTAATCTATCAATACAGGCCGACTTCAGGGGGGACACTGGTCTTTGAGACCAAAAAATGACCAAGAAATCGGTTTTCAAAAAGTGACATTTGTGGAGTCTCGAGCTGTTATTTTCCAACTGTACCAATTTTTTTCCTTCAAGAAATAAGCATTTTGACCATAATATCTAATTCAGATCATCGTGTGAGCTGAATTTGTGCAGGAGCAGACAATTTAATGGCATGAAAATTTTGGACATCTGGCTGTCTTAGTATGTCGATATCTCAACATCTAGGACAGACAGAGATGTCATATTGTTTGCTAAGGGAAGCTGAAGGCACAGTGTGTGCAATAATCGAAGCAGACTTGTTCAATCGCACTTCAAAATTTTATAACTTTGCAAAGTTGATCGATGCATTACATTCAAACCTTGAACATTGATATTCCAAGTGGTGTGAAATTACTAATGAGGGTAAATTGGAAAAATGGTTTTGATTACTGCACTCTTTAGTCACTATACTATGTAGCCATGGATTAAAAATTATTCTTTATTGAGTAGTTTTTTTTGCACCGAGGTACTAATGAATGACTAATTAAAATTAATTATCTTGGGAACTGACCAATTTACGAGACCATAAATGATCTCGTAAACATTGACAGTAACGTTAAATTCATTCTGTACGCAGATGACACCAGTATTTTCTTAACGGGCTCCTCAACAGATCAGTTATTAAATCGCGGTAATGCTGTTCTTAAAACTTTGCATGCGTGGTCCGTTCAAAATGGGTTGTCTATTAATACCAATAAATCTAAAGCTGTTTTCTTCAGGCCTAAAAACGTCAAAATTAACTTAAACGATGATCTTCAACTTGGGAATCATAAAATAGAAATCGTGGACACCTTCAAATCACTCGGTGTAATTTTTGACGCCTGTATGAGCTGGACCGCACACGCAACACATCTTCGCAAGAAATTAGCTCCTTCCGTTGGTTTTCTTGCTCGGTACCGCACTGAATTTCCTCCCTGTATAAAACGAATGATTTATCATGCCCTATTCCAATCACACATTAACTATTGCCACATAGTTTGGGCTACCACATCCAAAACAAATCTACAGAAAATTCTAATTCTCCAAAAGAAAGCTATCAGGATTATCGCAGGTGCCAGTTTTACTTCCCATACGGCTGAATTGTTTACTAAGTATGAAGTAATTCGTGTCAATGTTTTTCTTGAGTACCGCCTATTATACTATCTCAAATTTTCTTCACCATCAATATGTAATTTTTTGCTTAATATCGCATTGTTAAAGCCCATAGAAAAGTATGTTCAAACCCGATCAACTGCAAAATGGACACTTCCACGAGCTAGAACTAACTATGGTAAACAAGCACTTAACTTCCTTATACCTAATGTTCTAAACAGCTACGAATCTAACCAGCTGAGCATGTATAACCTCCGACCACATGATTTAAAAGTGTACTTTGTAAATAATATTCCATAACTTCTTTTCATATATTGTAGTTTGTGTATGTATCGGTGTCCTTTTCCCCTTTGTAATCAACCCAGCAGTGTATAACTTTCAAATGCATTTGTTCAGTTTTAATTGTTTTTTTCTAGTTTCAAACTACATCTCTGTGTACCCATCAGTTCAATCGTAAATATTATAAATTCTTTCTACAGTGTGCTCGTTTCCGATCTGCCACCGTTGTATGCATGTGTTTATTTTATTTTGTAATGGCTCTTAGATGAGCCACAGGCATTTTCAAGCTATTTTCTTTAGCTTTTGGCCTGTGGCTCATCCTAAAGACTGTATGCACATTTGTAAAATAAAATAAAGTTTGGTTTGGTTTGGTTTGGTTATGAAAAGTTGATCGATGCATTACACTCAAACCTTGAACATTGATATTCCAAGTGGTGTGAAATTACTAATGAGGGTAAATTGGAAAAATGGTTTTTATTATTGCACTCTTTAGTCACTATACTATGTAGCCATGGATTAAAAATTATTCTTTATTGAGTAGTTTTTTTTGCACCGAGGTACTAATGAATGACTAATTAAAATTAATTATCTTGGGAACTGACCAATTTATGAGAAAGGTGATTTTGTTGTTGAAATCAGCATAAAAAACTGAGCAAGGTGGTACAGTTTCATTAGGATTTGACTAAAAATCAGGAAAATAGGTCTAAGACCAGTGTCCCCCCTTCAATTTGTGCTGGGACAGTGTCGGCGGAGCATTTTTGCACACCCACTTGGTCAGGAGTGTGTCCACTCTGCTCACATGCGAGGCAAGTCAAGCAGAGCTGGCAATGCTAGCCACTCCAACACAATAGCCGCCATTTTGAACCTTCTCTTACCATACATTATTCATTGATAAATATCATGAAACCTCAGCAGTCATGCAGGCATGGCGGAATCAGGGTGTAGAAGAGTGTTATGTGAAAATATTGAAAGATATCTATAACGATTGCAAAGCTACCATAGTTCTCCATAAAGTCAGCAATAAAATTCCAATAAGGAAAAATGTCAGGCAGGGAGATGCGATCTCGCCTATGCTATTCACTGCCTGTTTACAGGAGGTATTCCGGGCCTGAAATGGGAACAGTTGGGGATAAGAGTTAACGGAGAATACCTAAGTAATCTGCGATTCACCGATGACAGTGCCTTGCTAAGTCCCTCAGGACATGAACTACAAAGCATGATCAATGAATTAGACAGGCAGAGCAGAACGGCGGGGCTAAAAACTAACATGCAGAAAACCAAAGTAATACTCAACAGTTTAGCAAGAGAACAGCAGTTCGCGATTGGTAGCGCGGTGCTGGAAGCAGTAAGAGAATATGTCTATTTAGGGCAGGTAGTGACAGCTGATACGGATCATGAGAGGGAAATAACTAGAAGAATAAGAATGGGGTGGAGCGCATATAGCAGGTTCTCTCAGATCATGAATGGAAGTTTACCAATATCCCTCAAGAGAAAAGTATACAACAGCTGTATACCGGTATTCACCTATGGGGCAGAAACGTGGGGGCTAACAAAGAGGGTTCAGCTTAAGTTAAGGACAACGCAGAGAGCTATGGAAAGAAAAATGATAGGTGTAACGTTAAGAGATCGGAAGCGGGCGGAGTGGGTGAGAGAACAAACGCGGGTTAATGACATCCTAGTTGAAATCAAGAGGAAGAAGTGGGCTTGGGCAGGGCATGTAATGCGAAGGCAAGATAACCGCTGGTCCTTAAGGGTAACAGAGTTGATTTCTAGAGAAGACAAGCGTAGCAGGCGGTGGCAGAAAGTTAGGTGGGTGGATAAGATTAAGAAATTTGCGGGAATACAGTGGCCGCAACTGGCGAAGGGCAGGGTTAATTGGAGAGACATGGGAGAGGCCTTTGCCCTGCAATGGGCGTAGTCAGGCTGATGATGATGATGATGAAATAGCATGAAGGCTTTTCCTTTAGGTGTTATAAAACATTTTGAAATTAAGTCCTTTGTTACACAAGAGACTGATAGCCTATATAATTCCTTTTCTTTGTTTAGCACTGTAGCTCCTCCTATCATATCAAATCAGTACCCCCAGCAGTTTGCCTCTAAAGACCCTATATAGGCCACCATATTCACTCTGCTTCACTTCATGGATCCCAGTCTAGAAGGGCTCCGCATTCTGCACAAGCAGAGATGAGGTGCAAAAATGCTCTGCTAAAACTATTAAGAGTCAGAGATGGAGAGGTAACCGAAGGCACAGGATTTACTGGTTAGCTTGCCTGCATATTGCAATATGGATCAGATGGGAAGTGAAAAGAACGAACGGCCTACATGGGAAGCATGTGCCACTGCCATGACCCGTCGTGCAGGGCCAATGACCGCAAGAAGAGCAGCAGAAGCCCCTGCAGTACTCACCACAGTGCTGAGTATGGTCTTGCGTGTCGTGTGCATCAGGGCCTGGGCAGGGTCCTCCTCCGCTGCCGCATCCTCAGCTGCGGCCGCGATCGTCTGCAGCTTGATTTCGTCGGAGCAGAGCACCCACAGGGCATCCTGCAGCATTTCGGGGCACAGCTCCTCCAGGGTGGGCCCAATGGCCAGCTCATCCACACAGGGCATCAGCACGCTCTGGGTCAGGGCCAGGGTCAGCTTGAAACGGTCCTCATCTAACATGTTCAGCAGCAGGAAGCGATACAATGTCCTGCGTCGCTCTTGCTGTTCCGCCCCCTCAAGGCCAAACAGGCGCTTGTCTCGCTCGGATATCTCCACAATGTTCTCCTGCGATGCCTGATTACAGCCGCCACTCCCGTAACAGTTGAAGTAGCAGAGGCACTCAACAAACCGCTGGTAGAATATGTGTGGGTTCCGCTTGAGAAGGCAGTCGACCAGGCCAAACTCGGCCAGCTCACGGACTTCACGCTGATCATCTGTGAGGGCCGAGAGGAGCCGGTAGAAGAGCCGGCCGTGCAGCTTGACAAAGTCCTGCTGCAGCAGCTGCAGCAGGCACGTGAGGACCAAGCTGCGAACAGCCGGAACGGGGTCCTTGATGCAGCGTGTCACGACAGGCAGGTACGGGTCGACCAAAACAGCGTAACGCTTGCACATGTCCGTCAGAGCGACTATCAGGTTCGCACGCATCATCGGGTCCTGAGTGCTAGACAGGGCATTGCCCATAGTCGGCACTACAGTCTTGGCAAGCAGCTCATTCTGGATGCAGAGCATGCCCATCACTACCACAGCATGGGAGCGCACAAGCCGAGAGACCCGCAGATGGCTTGTTCCGGGCCCTGTCAGTCGACCCCTCGGCTGCCTAGGAGGTTTTTCGTCCGTGACCTCTCCGCTTTCTGCATCAGGCTCGGACACCGCAGCATCCTCTCCAGAAGCAGGCTCTGCAGGTTCCGTACGGTCCGGACTGGTCATGAAGGCCTGGATCAACTGGTGGAGCTGACTAGAGACAGCACGAGGAGCAGACTGGGCCGCCTCCCCGAAAACTACAAGGTGGCGAACAAGCTGCTCTTCCTGGAGTTCGCTGTCCTCGCCCCTGGCTCCCGAAACGGCCTCGGAGAGGAATGCCTGGCACTTGTCCAGCATCTGCTTGCACCAGACCTCAACGGCACGCTCCCCCAGCTCAGGCCGCTCTCCATGTAGGTTGCGCTTGAGGCAGTGCAAGCACTCCACTGTGTGAGGGATGACATCAATGGGGAGGCTCAGTTGGTACAACCGCTGTTCCATGTCGGCAATCAGCTCCCTGAGGGCATTCGAGGACAAGTGGCGGGACACCTTCTTGAGAACAATGAGCACATGGTTGATAGTCTGGTTGGAGGCACGCGGGACGCTGGAATCCTCCGGATGCTCCTCCCAGTGCTGCTTCCAGTAGCTAAAGGCAAAGTTGCCCTGTCCCAGGTCACAGCAAAGGGAGAGCTTTGAGAGCAGCAGCCAGACAGAGGCATCATTGGCACCGCCCACGTGAGTTTTCAGGCTGTTCAGCTGGTTCGACCGTATCTTCTCAGCACGATGCAGATGAAGCACAGCCTGCTGTAAGTACTTGTGGTACTCGCGAAATGGGCCCTGTGACACCTGGACACCGAAATTAGTGACAAAGTAAAGTCAACTTTCCACCACTGCTCTGTCCTTCTAAAGCCCATTATTGCACTGAAAGAACAATCACACTTTAACGCCCTACAGAGTGCATTTTAAAATCACAACACGAAACAGTGTAAGCAGTACAACAATGCATGTGGCATCGGTAAGCGACACGTTTGTTGAAAAAGGAACACTCTTCAAGTATGTCATTTTTATGACTATGTCATGCAAGTACCATGCAACAGTTGCGATGTGTGGCCGTTGTTTGTCCTTGGCCTAGCCAAAGGCATGCACATAATATGCACGGTGCAGCTGGGTCCAACCTAGTATCAATTCTTATCAACATATAATACGTACTTTCAACAGCTTCCTATCAAGATATTAATGTGTGGTATCAGAACTACATTAAAAAGCCTCATTTTTTTTCCATTAAAATGGGAGTAGCCACCTTGGCTCCATTCTACAATCACAGAGATGGTAGAATGTGCACAAAAATTTCTTTCCTTTCTATGCAGAGGGTGTGCCCATTCTGGTACCTGCCTATACCATTTAGTGTACATTCACATACAAAAATTTGCACTCTGAGTCAAAGTCAAAGTTGCGTTGGTAAATCGTGAAAGAAAGAAAAGTAGAATGAAAAAGCAGGATGACACATCGCAAGTAAAGCGAGCATTTATTCCTGTCTAGTATGCTCAACAAAATGCCAACCAGTTTACAATCAGGTAAAAGGACCAGAAAGAAAACAGTAAAATCCTATAAGTGACTTCGAGCATGTGCACTGAGAAGCTTACATACTAATCATATGCATGTCATGTTTTGCTTCACTTGACTATCTCTTCCAACTCGCTGCAACAGTAATTGTGCCTGCAAACTAAGCCTTTTAGAAGCACTTTGGGCTGACATTCTGGTTATATTACAAATACATTTGGAAACACAACTCCAAAACTATCATGTCCCTGAAACAACTGCAAAAACAATCATCATCATTACCATCAGCCTGATTACGCCCACTGCAGGGCATAATCACTGAAACATAGCAACAGTTCCAGCGTAGCAGTGCAAAGTATGCAAGTGGGCTGCACCAGGGAACTAGGCTGTTCTGTGAACAAGCTTTCTTCCAGTTGCCTGTTCCTTTTTCATGGTTAAAGGAGATCTGGTATTAGCAGTTTTCCCACTTCAATGCACTACAGCAAGCACAGAGTAAGATATTGCATCACCAACGCCTCCTCTAACTAGATGCCAGGCAGACAGCTCGCTCTCCCATTGTTGGCGTTACACCGCGGAGTTGCGCGCTTTCACCGAGCGGTGGCACCACACTCTGACACCGTCTCGCGCGGCACTTCTATGGGTCGGGAAAGGCTGTTCCGATGGGCGGGCGGGCCGCAGCAGCGACTTCTCGTTCAACATTTTGGGAATTAAAATTTAAACACTTGCAGTGGCTGCTAGCAGATTATCACATGTAGATGTTAAATATATTTCGCATCAGTGCCAAGTAAATCATAAAGAGCTTGCAGTACCGGCGCGGCACCAAGCAGGAAGGAGAGCTATCGGTCTGGTTCAATAAACATGCAAAAATGAAGGATGCCACGTGGTAGAGACGCAAGTACGTGTATAAAGTGTTTATGTCACCCCTACTGTGGGCAAGTAAAATGATTACGCATTGTCTACTTTCTCACGAAGAACAACATCACGGCTTCACAGAGTTGGCCAGCTACAGCTTCAACAATTTGCGGGACAATGGTTTCCGCTCAAGAAACTTTGTCACCCTGTTTTTGTCCGTCACTCCAACGGCATAGTTCGTGAAAATGGGCTCCATAAATTTCTGCTCGGTGAGATGCAGAACCATCTTTCTTTGCTTTTCGTCGCACTTTTCGCAACGGAGCACAGGAAGTTCCATGAGAACCTGGACACTTCTTTCAACGCAGACTTCGAACGGCTTAGCAATAGAGCTTCTTTTGTTGAGCACGGTATCAGAAAATCTCCGAAGCCCTCTCAGAACATTTACCAGCTCCTCGCTCGGGTAGTAAAGTATTCCTCGGTCCTGGTGAGCCATCAGACTGTGTAGGGGATTGTTGCTTTTAGGCGTCTACAGGAGCGAAATGCAATTTCCGCATGGGATTCGCTCACTCGCTGCACGAATGATGAACCCTTCTATTAAAGCTACACTAGCCACGTCCGGGTTTGAAACGAGCGGCATTGTGCCGACGCATTGATCATCAGTTTCTCCTCTGCTACATTGAGAAGCTTCTGCATCGCTTCATTGAGCAGGTGGTAGCGCTGGTTAGCTGGAATTACTTTTTTGGCCGAGAAAGAGGATGAACTCTGCACATTGCTATCACTCGAAGCAGCAACAATTCCAGTCTTGAGCATCTTCTCCAGCCCGTATACAGCACTTTTCACATCCAGCGCAGGGTAGCCAGAGAAAATGCTCGGCACAACGCCTGGTTTCAGCTGCCGGTTCTTGCAATTATCTTTGGAGTCTGATGCGTTGCAATGCAGGCTGCACACTACCGACTAATTGGAAGTAGAATTTGGCTCCCAATGCTTCCTGGAAATCGCTTTGAGCCACCGTGCACGTGAGTTGAGGTCAGCGGGTATCTCACGAAACGAGACACCTGGCTGCTTTTTATGCTGACTGCGTGCACAATGGCACGCAGCAATACCGTATAATTGCAGTATTTGGCATTACAGAAGCCTCGAAAAGCTTGGAACAAGCAAGGACACACATTAAACACACCGCAGCACCACAAGCGAACCTAGTGTCAGAGAGCGCTTCTAGCAGCCGCCCCAAGAGGGTGGTAGGAAAGGGTTCGGCAGTGCTCCCGCCACCCGTTTGACTGACATATAGTTAGAGGAGGCGTTGGCATCACTAGAGCTCCCAACAAAACAAATTTCAATTAACATGAATGTTATGTGCCTCTCTGTACTCTAACTTTTGTTTTTGCTGTTTTTTTATATTTCACTGAGGCTGAAAGTTGACTCTGGCCAGATGGAACCAGAGCATGATGCAACAATTCTAAATTGGCAGCTCTTTCCATTTAGAAGACATCATGACTAGCAACAACACCTGAATACACCAGTATGAATAGGGGGGGGAAAAAAAAAAAAAAAGAGGGCACATCATCTGTTTGCGGCTTCCCTGAAAAAACCTGATTTAGTGGTGGTCGCCACCCAAGATGCCAAAGAGAGAAAACAAATGTTGGCAACTTTCACTTGCAATCAGTGGTCATAAGGTAATGGTTACAATGAGCAGCTGCTGAATGACACATCTATTTTTCTCTTACTGTTAAGTGTTCATGGTCTTTGGGAATGAGAAGTGCCCAAGAACATGGCTGCAAGGAATCATGCAGCACTACAGCTCAAAAATCCTTGCTGCCAGCGAAATAGTCTCGTTCTTGAACAGGAGACCAGAGAAGTTGGTCACCCACTTAGCCTAAGTCCAGACCTTGCACTGTGCAGTTTATTTCAGCTTCCTGTGGCAAATGAAAAACTGTTAGGGCAATGAGGTGCCATACCTGAAGAGTGTTTCAACACAGTAAGCGATACACAGTGTGTGGTGCCAGTAATTCTAGGTGTAGTTTACAAGTATGGGTGTAGCATGGAATGTAAGGGAAACTACCAAAAAAAAAACTGCAACAGCCGGGGTAAGCATATCGAGCGTTAATAAAGAGCATTGCCAAACTTCTACAGCTACTCTCATACCCGACCGGCTTCAGCCAGCATACAGTCGAGTCAAAGGTACCGCAATAGCCTCAGAAGCACTTGCCTGTCCCAGCAGACGCCAAGCCAGGTCTGCCTCATGTCCCAGGGACAAGAGACACAGTGGTCCCAGAATCAGCTCCTCGACTGCCTCGACAGCCTTCTCCATGACGGAATTCTCAGCATCCAGCACCAATGGCAGGGCCCCTTCCAGCCAGAAGCGCTGCAGAAGCTCCTCTTGGGGGTGCGCCCGCAGGCATTTGGTCAAGGCATACAAAGCCTGCTTGCGCACCAGCAGAGCTAGGTCCAGGCAGCTTTCTTTCAGGATCTGCGTACAAGTGCAAGCATGCCGGTGGCCTTATGCACATAAAGACAGCTTTTCTTTGTCTTGCCTTACCCCATTTTCGTTGATTCACTTCAAGACTCTCGTACCACCAGGCAAAAGTATCACTACGCAAATACACAAATCCTCTAGGCATACCACCAGGCAACTCGTAGGCAAAAATAAACTGCTTGTGAAACATTGGAGGCGTTTTTTATCAGAAAAGCAGGACAAGACTGCTTTAGGGACAGAACAATTGTGCTGTACAATGCAGAGATGAAGTTTCTTCTAATTAAATTCTAATTTCTAATTTAGGCTCACTAGCTTAAATTAGACTCTACAAGCGCAAACAGCGGTTTTTTGTCGCCACAGCGGCTCAATGGTTATGACGCTCAGCTGCCGACCTGAAAGATGTGGGTTCGATCCCAGCTGCGGAGGTCCAAGTTTGATGGAGGCAAAATGCTAGAGGCCCGTTTACTATGCGATGTCAGTGCATGTTAAAGAACCCCAGGTGGTCGAAATTTCCGGAGCCCTTCACTACGGAGCCCTTCACTACGGAGCCCTTCACTACGGAGCCCTTCACTACGGAGCCCTTCACTACGGAGCCCTTGACTATATAGCCTGAGTCGCTTTGGGACGTTAAACCCCCATAAACTATAAACCAAACCAGTGGTGCTTTTAGTTTGCACAGGCAGACAAGCACTCAAAATAAGAAAAGCTTTCGTGGTTTGCACAATGCACATTCATGCACAGGACTCATTCATAGTGCCTGCAATAAGGCAATGCACAAAAAGCTGCCAATTGGTCTTTTCTGTTTTCCAAGTAGAGAGGGTGTTAAATTACGATGAACAACTCATTACCAAATCCATGCAATGTTTCAGAGGTCTGCTCAATGTACATAAACCCCACAGGTTCCACAAGCACACCTGTACCTTTAATCATCGGCTTCACGGCCCCTTCGGCTTCACGGCAAGCAAGGCTGTGTACCACACGCTGTCTCCTTCATTATTCATGTTCATCGGTGAGCAGACTGACTGTGCACTTGATTGCGGCGGCAATGCTTGATAAGGCATGGAGCTAGACAAAGGCCTGAGCTCTGTTGCAGCGTAGTTCTACTGTCAGTTGACATCATGGCTCCGGTGGCTCAGGCCAGCTGATAAACGTCCCTGGACTGTGCTTGGGGAACGTGGTGTCTTTCCTGGTCCCGTAGTGGCAGACAACCGGCAGCCAGCATCAAGAACAAAACTGGAGTGCCACTCAGTGTAAGTGGCTGCTTCTCCAGCAGACCTATCGTTATACTACATTAAGCTACAGGCAGTGCAGCAATGTTTTGCCCAAACTGCTGCCACATTCCCTACACTACAGGCCGAACTAAAGAAGCTCTGTCTGCAGTACAACGCCGCAGAAGCTGAAATGCAATACCGGGTTCTCCATTGCTTGGCTACATTGGTTTGATCGCACTTCAACAGTTTTCTACATTTTAACCTTGTTTTAACCTTTAACTGTGGCATGGTACCCGTCAGACCATAGTTCGCAGATCCCATTAATTAGAAGGGGCGCCCTTCAAGATCTACAGCATGATGCCAAACAAGTTTATCAACACATATTTAAAGAACAATTTACTCATGAGATTGTTACCGCACGATAAGTGCTGAAGTTTTTAGGGCCAGGTGCAGTCTGTCAGCTTGAGTAAGGCAACAGCATCAGCATCAAGTCTTCCAAGATTTGCAATTACCTCTCAACAAAAAAGCGATACGCAGTTTTCCTAGTCATTACACCTGAGCCTTCCCTTTCTTACAAAGCACTTGCTTCGGTGTGTCACTCATGCCACAACATCAGCAACACAGGCAGTGCAGCCATTTATGAAGCCACCCATTCTTCAAGATAGCAATGTAAAACATTAAAGTGACACTGAGGGCAACTCCATCCATCTATGATTCTCATAAGAAATAATTCTCTGGCTCTTTCTGGCTAAGCTGAGGCTTGTCCAGCAGCAAAAGACTCATTCATCACCAGAAAATTGGATTTCAAAACCTTGCCGCAAAGGATGGGTTCCCACCATTTTGACACGAATGGCAGCGTAGCGTAGCCTCTGCGATCCGCGCCTAAAAATCAAAGTCAACGCATGAATTTCATTTGCGAAAATGGCTGATAGGGGGAGACACCAGTATTTTTCTTTCCTTTCTAGTTCATACAACTCCGTTTTCGGTAAGAAGGGTTGTCAGGCAATGAGCAATACCTGCACATTGCCTGGAATACGTACAGTACCCTCTCATTTTTAGACAGCAAAAACGAAAATGCTGGAGGGAACAGTTTGCCTCTAATGTTCACATATTACAAAAGACATGGGTGTTACAAAAATGCTCTCACTGCCTGAAGAGATACATAGAAGTGCATTTCAAAGAGCATTTCCGCAGCCTCCTGCACCACTTTAGCGGTGACTGGCGGGTACAAGGCAGCTGTGGTGTGTATCTCAGCACCCTAGAAAAACACTGCAACCAAAGGGAGGAACAGAGAGGGTAAAAGACGCACCTCCACATACTCTTCCTTGATGAAGTCTCCACTGGCACACAGCACATTCTGCAACAGTGAAAGTGCTGCCTTACGCACATTCACCTTGGAGTCCTCAGTACGGTACTTGAGCACTTGCATTAGCTGAGAGAGGCGGTCATCTTCGACGGCCACTTGTTCCCCTTCACCCTCGCCGTCTGGCTCGACTGGATTAGACACCTTAAGTAATGGCACCCAGAGTTCAGGATTTTCATTTGTGACAGATGCTAGTACGGACAGCGCCTTGGTCTTTACTGTGGCTGCTTTGTCATTGCAACGCTTCATGGCAGCAAGCAATAGTTCAGACCGTTTGTCGGCCACCCGCTCGTCCCAGATGAGGGCCAAGATCATTTCGAGCGCAAAGACGCGCCGGTTGGCCAACGGCACCATGGTAAGTCTGATGAACCACTGGACAACACGCTTGAAGCGCTCCTCGCTCAGCTCACCCATAAGCATGAGCACGGCTTGCCCAGTCTTGAGACGAAAGTCAGTTCTGTCCACGGCGTGGAATGCGACGTTGTGTATCAAGATTATAATGACGTCCTCGAAGCCGTCTTTGAGTGATTCTTCGCAGGACCGCACCACGTGACACAGAAAAGTGACGGCGTTGTCTCGTATGTTGGTGAAGGGCCGGCTCACCGACTGCGCGTTGCCAGCGGCAAGCATCAGGATTTGCGGCATCACGCTCTTGGCAATGATGCGGAAATTTTCGGCAGGCTCGCCGTGCAGAGGCAAGCAGAGCAGCTTGAGCGCGCCGTAGGCGTACGTCGTCAGCTGGCGGTAGTGACAGCCGCGAAAACGCTGCTCGAAATTGATGTCGAAGCGCACCTCAGCGCCGGGGATGTCGAGCTGGGTAATATCACACAGGTGCTGAACCAAGAAGTCGGTCAGGTCCCCGTATGAACGCAGGCTGAACGTCTGCAACATCCAGCCAAGGTCCTTGAGCGTGTCTGTCATGCAAGTCATGAAGTCCAACAGCATGGACTCGGAAATGGTCTCACTTTCAGCAACCACACTTTCGCCATCCGTGTAGCCACTATCAGTGCTAGAGCCAGACACAGCAGCATGCTGCTTTCGCCTGCCGCCGCGACCGGACCCTCGACCGGACCCTCGACCGGACGCTCGACCGGACGAATTCTGCGAAGAGTTTCTACTTGCCGTCCCGTCGCTGCCGCTAAACGAGTTGTTCTTGCTCGGAAGGCGAAAGCACTGCACAGCGCTCTGGAATAGGCTCTCCTGAAAAATCCGGTAGGCCGTGCTACCAGGCACCAACACGAGGTTGAAGTAAAGCTTGCAGAAGCGCAAGGCTATCCTCTTATTCACGAAAGTGGCGCCCGGCGAGTTACCCTGGCAGATGCCCAGGTACACCAAACCCAGAAGCGCTTTGTAGTGAACTCCGTTCTCCATGAGCGTCTGCCACAGCTTTTCGTCGGCGTTTTCTTCTTCGACGTCTTCGGGCACTGAATAAAGGGACCACTTTTGGCAAACTTCGCAGGCGCTCGACAGCGCGTCCAACAGGGCATGACAGTTTCCCTCGCACGATTCTAACAGGTCAACATCAGGGAGACTAACGTCTGTGTACCTGTTATTCCACGCACTGTCGATCCATGACTCATCGAGGATATCAAATGGTAGTTCACCAAACACTGAGAGTGTAGTGCTAACAAGTGTGTCGGTATCGTCCAACTCCATGATGAAGAGTCCTAACGGTTTTCAACGGACGTGGTCTTTGAAAGCAGTGGAACGCGCACTCTTTGGCCGACGAAATTACATACCCTAAGCATGCGGTGTGCGACGATCCAGCCGACTTAAAAGTGAACGTCGCATGCCTCGCACCACCCTTTGGTCAGTTGTTTTGCAGAGAAGGTCGACTACAATCTCAAACAACTTACCGCCGATTCTTACCGCCGAGTCGGCCCGGCCTCGTCTTGACTCGTTTTCTGACTTCGTGCCGGCTTATATTCCACTTTCGTTTCCGCGGTATCCGCGGCTTGATGATTGCTCCTTCGGATATCATTATGAATCTATCGCAGCTAACTCACGTCAAGACAGCAGCATAATTAGCTCGCTCCTTTTGGTCTTTGCTGTCATCGTTTGTTGCTGGTAGTAGTGCCTTTCGTTCGATAGAAAACAGCGCACGAAACATGGCGACGTATTGAACTTCATTTCAAACCTGCGAAAGACCAAGGGCTGATAGGTTAAATCACTCTGTCAAACATTTCTTGCGCAATGGCCTCATTGTTTTCCACTACAAACTACTGAGTAACAGGCACGCCAGAGATTGAGAAGTATGCACGGCGATGCAGCGTCTAGGACAGTTTGTAACACGTTCTACGTAGTACGCGTTCCAAGCGCCAGCTGTGTGAAATGGGCCTGACCGAAACAGAACGCGTTTTAAGAGCAGGGACAACAGCTTTACATAGTCATGTTCTCCGCACCTGGCGAAAGTAATGAAGAGAAGGCATTTTCTGCTGTGGCACACGGTTGTCGGCGGCGTGCACTCGTACGTTCGCTAGGCAGACGCGAAGCAACGCAAACACAACAGCATGCACAACCGACGCGTATGCGGCCCATTGTGATCGAGTCACGCATGGGAGGCGTCCGTCTTCGCAGCGGGAAGCTCGTGAGCTCCGGGTGGCCGAAACACGGGTGAGTCTGCGGCGTGTGCAGAGCTAAGTCTAGAAACCGGAGGCGAAGGTCTGCGCAGCAAAGACACTTCGCAGCGTTGCAAACAGTTGTAACCCGTGGCGTCCGTGTGCAGCCGGCCGCATGGCGCGTGGCGCTGCGCCGGCGAGAAGCAGCGCCTCTCTCTTGGAACTCATAGCCGGCAGCCTCTGCTCCGTGGACGAAGACAGCTCCTACTCTGACGAAGAAAGGGTACGCGCAGCCCTCTATATCGTATTTACACATACCATATCCGCGGGAAAGTAACTGGCATGGAGGCTGAATCAAAGGGTCGAACCGAATCTGCATGGCGGCCAGTGTACTGTACTGTATTGTGCAGAAATAAGGCAGAAATAAAACGTTACAGTTTGTCGCTCAGTTAAGCCTACCACCCTATGTAGTGATATTGATGAATGAGCTGGTTAAGTCTGCCGCAGAGCTAACATGCGCTGTGAATTTGCGCCGGCGTAGCAGCATATCGGGGCTAGCCTACACTTGCACCTGGTGGCTTCGGCTGCGCGGAAAGTGCACGTCAATCCTGGCTCCGATGTCTCAACTCGGCATTGCGAGCTCGCACGTAGGATTCTCTCGCCTCTGAAGCTTTCGCTCCGCTTCAGGGGCGGACAGCTCAGGATCTTCGCATGGTCGTTATTGCTTGCGTTCGCAGTGGTATTCGCGAAGTTATTCCGAGTGTTGCCTCGACCGCTACAACAGCGAGCGACGACTGCGCGCGAATCTGCGCATGCGCCAAATTTGCTGCGTACGTACGCTGGCGTCACTATGTGGACGACTTCATTATCCCGGGCTCGTACGAGGACAAGTACGAGGACGAGGTTGCCTCTGACGCCCCGTTGTGACGTTGTGGCGGCCCTGCACTTCATCCAATAAGGACGCCCGGGCATGCCGGGAAGATAGGGGCTTCGTATTGAAACAGTGGCTCTAGCCACTATAGTACTGACATCTGCTGGTTACTGACCGCGCTACAGATTGGATTTCTTTGTTGTTCAGTTTCGTTTTCATTGATGTTTCGTGCTCTCTGGGGCGATGCAGTCATCCATCTACGTACGCAGTTCATTTGAGATGCGAAGCATCCGAAGGCGCTGGAAATGGGCTGAGCACAGTGTCTCGTGTCTGCTAGGCCTGAAGTCCGTTTGTCCCATCGCTTGAAGCGATTTACGCAGCATTTTGGGTTTGGTCAGCGGGGACCTGCGCGACCTGTGCATTGGAAAGTGAAAGAACGGAGCAAAGCTTTTTTTTTTCGAATATCTGCAAACAATGCATGAACATGGGGTGCGAACCCGCAATAGCAGACGACAATAAAGCGCGGCCGCCGCTTACCCATGCAGAGCCATATATATCGTAAAATGTGGCCGAATAAATACGTGAAAGAGTGCGTGTGGTGTGGGGGCTACGCCACGATGTACCACGTCACCTGGGGCTGTGAAAAAGAACATTTACTACCCAAGATAACTAGCCCTAGTCTGGAGCAGTGGGACGCCCTTCTGAGTGACTCCGACCCTAGCACAGAGTTTATGCTGGTGACGATTGATGTTTCGTGCTCTCTGGGGTGATGCAGTCATCCATCTACGTACGCAGTTCATTTGAGATGCGAAGCATCCGAAGGCGCTGGTAATGGGCTGAGCACAGTGTCTCGTGTCTGCTAGGCCTGAAGTCCGTTTGTCCCATCGCTTGAAGCGATTTTCGCAGCATTTTGGGTTTGGTCAGCGGGGACCTGCGCGACCTGTGCATTGGAAGGTGAAAGAACGGAGCAAAGCTTTTTTTTTCGAATATCTGCAAACAATGCATGAACATGGGGTGCGAACCCGCAATAGCAGACGACAATAAAACGCGGCCGCCGCTTACCCAAGCAGAGCCATATATATCATAAAATGTGGCCGAATAAATACGTGAAAGAGTGCGTGTGGTGTGGGGGCTAGCTACGCCACGATGTACCACGTCACCTGGGGCTGTGAAAAAGAACATTTACTACCCAAGATAACTAGCCCTAGTCTGGAGCAGTGGGACGCCCTTCTGAGTGACTCCGACCCGAGCACAGAGTTTATGCTGGTGACGAGGGCGAAGACGGAGGCCAACGGGATCCTGGAATAGGGAAGACCGACGACTGAAGCCCCAAAACTCTCCCTTCCCCGCCCCCTAACTCTTTTCTTCTGAAATAAATATTTTCACTACTGCTATACTACTACTAAAGATCCCCAGGTGGTCGAAATTATTCCGAAGCCCTCCACTACGGCACCTCTTCCTATTTACTTTTTCACTCCCACTTTCCTCCCTTCCCTCACGGCGCGATTGAGATGTCCACCGACAAGTTAGACAGTTACTGCTGATTTTTCCTTTACCTAGAACCATTTATTTTTCAAACCTCCGGCAGCGGAGCACCGTTTCTGTACACTTCCTCGCACTATGTACTTACATGGCAGTGCGCATTACTCGACTCCAGGCATGGGCGTCCGGAGGGGGGGGCAAGGGGGGGCGGCTGCACCCCCCTGGAAAATCACTCACTCGAACCGTGAGTGATGGCCGCACGTCAGGGGCGGCGGTGCGCTCAGCCAAAAGAGTAAAAGCGGCCCTGCTTCCACGCTTTGGGTCACATCTGCAAAGTGCCGCGTCCGGGGACGCGTCGTTGCAGACATACAGCGGCACCGGCGAGCATGTGTTTCGAGCCGTCTTGAGATGTGTGCCTGTTTCTTTGATCTCTAGAGAGATAGCGACACGGAGGCAGACAGTGCACACCCCGGCCACCGATGAATTCTTCAGGAGGGAGGGACAAATCAGCCGTGTCCATCCCCGCTTTGTCGGACTGCTCAGGGGCAAGCGGGCGATGAGTTGGCGCCGCCGCCGCTCGCTGTCTCCTCCGATCCACGGGAGAGCGCAGTTCGGTACAAGCGCCGCTTTCAGAATTTTCGGCAAAGGGGATTAGCTGCTTTTGTTCACGGCGACGCAGTCTCCAGAGGCGCCCCCACACCAGCGTTCCTTGCGTCTTCTCCGGAAACCAGCGCCTTTGGTCAAGGCAGCCCGATGGCGCCTGCCTGGCTCGCCTGTCACCTCTGGCTGGGCCTCAAATCCCAACAGCGCCCATGTACTGTGCGATGTCAGTGCATGGTAAAGAGACCGTCCGTCCCTCATAGCCTGAGTCGTTTTGGGGCTCTGAACCTCATAAAAACACACAAAACAAATTTTCCGACTGGAGTGGCGAGTGTCCCTTCCCCTCGGAAGTCGCGCGGCGTTCCTTGCGTGTGCTGTAATGATCGGAGGCCCAGCCAGCGGAGAACGGCGAGACAGTCAGGCGTCATCAGGTATGCGGCCAAAAGCGCTGCTGTTTCTCGGAGAAGACGCAAGGAAAAGCTGGCCTGGAGGCGGCTTCTGGCTCGGCGTTTGCGGGGACAAAGGCTCTAATCCCCTTCGCCGGCGATGCTGAATGCGGCTCTGGTGCCGGACTGCGTTCCTGGGGACTGGCAGCGGAAACAGGCGAGCCAGACCGGCGTCATCAGGCTACTGCGACGGAAAGCGCTGCTGTCCGGGGGAGACAAAAGAGACACTGCGTGGGGCAGACGGCGTCGGCGTACACATAGACGTCTAATCCCTTCGCCGGGAAGGCTGAGCGCGGTGCTTCTCCCGGACTGCCCGTGGACTGACCGACGAGACCCAGTGGCGACGACGGCGGGGCGGCGGCGCCGCTAACTCATTACCCGCGTGCGCCCTGGGCAGCAGACAAAGCCGAGGGGCGACACGGCTGATTTGTCCCTTCCACTGAACTGAAGAGGTCACCGGTGTGAGCGGTCAGCGCTCGCGTCCCCATCGATCAGGATCGTCACTCAGCAGCAAACGACTTTTGGGCCTGGGAAAACAGTTCGCGACTCAGAGACGCCAAGTTCCTCCTTGCCCGTGTAGCCGCCGCCGCTCGCTGTGCCTCCGATCCACGGGAGAGCGCAGTGCGGTAGAAGCGCCGCTATCAGAATCTTCGGCAAAGGGGATTAGCATCTTTTGTTCACGGCGACGCAGTCTCCAGAGGCGCCCCCACACCAGCGTCCCTTGCGTCTTCTCCGAAAACCAGCGCCTTTGGTCAACGCAGCCCGATGGCGCCTGCCTGGCTAGCGTGTCACCTCTGGCTGGGCCTCAAATGACAACAGCGCCCGTGTACTGTGCGAGGTCAGTGCCCGGTAAAGAAACCCAGGTGGTCGACATTATCCGGAACTCTGTACTACTCCGTTCCTCATAGCCTGAGTCGTTTTGGGGCTCTGAACACCATAAAAACACACAAAACAAATTTTCCTACCGGAGTGGCGAGTGTCCCTTCCCCTTGGAAGTCGCACGGAAGTAAGCCCTTGCACGTGTGCGCGCCTCTGTATTTGTGCTTCGGTGTTTTTAGTGGCCGTTTGTCAACGAAGCTGAGAACAACCAAGACAGTGGACGAGAAAGCGACGAGCGGCGAGCAGTGTGCGTGCGGTTGCTCGACTGTGCGGATGCGCGAGCAAGATGGAGCGAGGTGTATGAAGCTGCGAGCGTGCATTTATCTTGTAAATAAGTTTTCGTTGTATGTATAGACATCTTTTGTTTTCAACGTACGCGTTCAACCGTTTTTCCAATCAATGTGTGTGATGAGTGTGCACCGAGAGCGTGTAATGAAGCACAGAAATGAATTTATCACCCGTGTAATCACGCAATTCGCCCAGAAAAATCAGAAGAGTCTACAGTTGCTGTTCAAGGAAGACTGACTGAGTGACTGTAGTTGCGTGTTTGTGACCATATTGTGCTGTGTGCTGGTCATCAATCCGGGTGAGTCGAGAACCCGTATGCAGCAATACTGAGCACTCTTCTCCACGAAGTGACAGTATATTTTTGGATTTTTTATTAATTTTAATTGTTTCTTCGTTGATAAACTGCAATGTATCTCTCCTAGCCACACTTTAATTTGCTGTTTGTAATTTTTATTTCATGTGTGTATTTCACATATTTTTTATTTATATATAAATAAATAAATTCATACCGCAAATAGTGCCTTTTTGCTACGAACATGCCCCCCCCCCCCCCCTCCGGCGCCAACAACCAATGGGGCCCCCCCCTGCAAAAAATTCTGCGGACGCCCTTGACTCCAGGCATACCTGTGGGTTCACAAAGGCAAATTTTTAGGTGGTTCGCGAACTTATTAACCCAATGATGAAGCCACACATGACGATGCGACTGTTGTGTTTATGTTTGGTTTGGTTTATTAGGGTTTAACATCCCAAAGCGACTCAGGCTATGAGGGACGCGTAGTGAAGGGCTCCCAAAATTTCGACCACCTGGGGTGACATCGCACAGTACACGGGCCTCTAGAATTTCGCCTTCAACGAAATTCGGCCGCCGCGGCCGGGATCGAACCCGCGTCTTTCGGGTCAGCAGCCGAGTGCCGTAACCACTGAGCCACCGCGGCGGGTGGTTATGTTTATGTTATAGGAGGGTTGCAATGAGAATGTTTTATGCTTTGGCATATTATGTGGCCATGGGCTTGGGTACCTCAGTGTCAGAGCGCAGTGCGTTTGCGGGCAGCGTCCCGAGAGCGTTCGCCCTCTGTTCAACCTACTGCACCTTTGTGGCTTTGGCCACTCTGTACGTGCAACGTTCCGAGCACGTCTCGGCTGCGTTTGTGGACAGCGTTCCGATTCCGTTCGCCCTCATGTGCGACCCGCCACCCGTTTGCGGCTTTTGTTCACCCGCATAGTGCAACGTTCGGAGCATGACGTTCCGCCTATAGCTCGGCTGCACCCACGGCCTTCCCACAACGCGACTGGTGTACCACGCCGCCGTTGGCGGTTTTATCATCACTGCGGCGCGGTCACTGCACATGAGTGCGGTCCCAGCTGCTAAGCACACGCGGCACGTTCGAATCACACCACAAATGTTGAGCGATAGCCGCTAGAGTTGTTGGAAAAGCTTTACCCCTTGCAGATCTCAACACCCGTGCGCGCGCTACCGCTCTCACTGCGTGCTGCAACGTGTCGTCCCTCCATGGCGCCTATCCCTTCTGCTCCTCTTCTCTGCCTTCCCCCTCCCCGTCCGGGTGAAGAGGAAAGACGTGAAAGCGGACGACACCGACGACGGCGGAACCGAGATAGTTATAACAGCTGTCGCAGTAAAAAACCACCACCGTCCGAAACGCAGAAACGTCCGTTCCCGTACTTTTTTTTTTTTGCCGCAGGAGTGCACTGGTTTCTCCAACAAAGAGGGGGTAAATTCTCCACACTCCTCCGCCCCTCTCCGTGTCCCTGCATGGCTTGTCAGTTGTCCACCATAATAAGCCTATGGCTTATATTCAAATTCACTTTATTCAAATTCTGGTAGAAAGCAAGTATACATCACGAGCAAGAGAGTTTAAAAGAGGATTATTCTACCAAGGAAGACGAGGCAAAAGGCGTTTCATCTACGCCTGACAAGGCCTCGCCTCTTGGCGAGAAGCATTGCACTCTCTATGCTACAAAAGCCGTTGAAAAAAATATATTGCACCTTTCATTACGTGCAGAAAACACAAGCATTGTGAACAAGCATTATACGAAATTAAAACCGTAAGTACTACAGAAAACAAGAGAATTTTTCTTCAAAAAAAGAAACAAGCTTACATCACAACCTGTTAGTTATTATTGTGTCAAAAGGCAAGAACCACAGTTGCATAAATATTTATCTCAACAAAAGATTAGCTCCTAACCAGAAAATTATTACAGTGTCAAAAGCATGAAAAAGCAACATTTGTATCGACATATTTCAATAATCTAACAAGGAACACAGCAATACAAACCTAAATGAGATAACAAAGAGACAGGTCATTTTTTTTCTACCAGGAGGACTTTTTTTATCCGTGCTTTATAAGTTGGTTGGTTGGTTTATGGGGTTTAACGTCCCAAAGCGACTGAGGCTATGAGAGACGCCGTAGTGGAGGGCTCCGGAAATTTCGACCACCTGGGGTTCTTTAACGTGCACTGACATCGCACAGTACACGGGCCTCGAATTTCTCCTCCAAAGAAATTCAACCGCCGCGGCCGGGATCGAACCCGCGTCTTTCGGGACAGCAGCCGAGCACCATAGCCAATACGGTGACACTACATTCACTGCGATGTCAATAAGTTCTGGAAACAAATTTAAAAGGACAGGAATCTGGTAGTTTAACGATTGTGTACCATAGGAAGTTCTGACTTTTTAAGGCGGAAGCCTTTAATGCCTCATCGGTGTAAGCAGGAGTTGTCGACAGAAATGTCACGCTTTTCAATTGGTCGAAATGGCTGTGACGTCACAGTGCGCGAATTTCAAACGGGGTCAATTGTACTTCGGCTAGTAACCATGCACCCAATTAAAGGGATCGTACATAGTGGTGATCCAAGTAAGTGGGAATGAGTTTAGTTAATTATTAAATTAGCCTAATTAACATTTCTAGTCAGACCACAAAAAAAAAATTCACAACCTGTTGTAGCCTGTTCCGTGATGCCCTGCCGTCGTGATACCATATCAGAAAGCCCGCGTTGACTGACTGCCTATAAGATTGGCGTAATGCCCTGCAGGACCTCTGTGTGCCTCCGACTGTAGATACATCACACTAATTGCATTTTCTTTGTCATAGAGCGTACAGCTCTTAAATTCATGAGGATAAAAACCCGAGTGATTGCTGTCACCAAAGTTTAAGCAAAAAAAATGGCTGGGGCTTAGCTTTGGTGAAGCCTGACAGGTTGCGAACAAAAAGCGCAGCGCCTCGAACAGAAGGAACGCAGTGCACCGCGTCTACAGTATGCAGTATTGCAACTAGTATGCAGTATTGCAATCTTGAATTAATCATGGTATAATAAAGCTGGCGTTTGAACCATGCTGGGAGCATAAACTTAAATCTATTTAGCATTCCATATTGGCATATTGGTAGATATGGCCTATCGCAAACCGCGAAATGGTAGCAGATTTCGTTGACCACTAGAAAACCTTCAAGGCGGCAGGGTTGCTGTTTCTGGTGCGTGGAAAATGCTGTCCTTCAACGATGTATGCCGCCTAATATGGGCAGCGGTATATGCAAGTGGACAGCCGAGTAGGCGCCCGCGTTTGGCTACACCGCCGTAAACAATGTTCGCTGAACCCATGCCAGCTACGGCGTGCAGGTGTTTGGACCGAACTCATAAACACCCGACGCAACCGTTCGCACACTCCTGATAATAAGCGATCATAAAAAATAAAAGGATATCTCCGCGTAAGCAAATGCTACGACCATTTCCTGCCCCACGGGGAGAGAATGCACGCCGCGACCGCACGCAGCGAGACGCAAACGCGGAACTGCGCGCTGGCCGGCCTACGCACGAAGCTGGCGCTTAAACATCCGGAAATCAATATTGAAGTCATTCCAACAGCTTGAGTGATCTGGCCACCGTGTATGCAAGTGTGTCCCCGTTCACACCGTGTTCTGTGGCCGACTACCGAATATCCCTGCCGCATTATATACCTCCTTCGTGTTGTCAGGATCACCGCGCTGATTGGTCCCGACTTCGAAGGCATGTGCTCAGCTGGCCGACGCCTGGCGGCCTGGCGCTATATATGGCGCCCTCTAGGCGATCTGCGCACGCTCAGTGGCGACGCGCGGGAGCGGATCATGGCAGGGGATTGCAGATCGCGCTATGCTGCAGCATCTCTATTAACGGGTTGTTTCCCCAACGTTGGCATGTAAACAGGAGTATAAGCATAGGCATTGTCCATATTACTGGCGCAGGGAGCAATGGCATTTAGCGCCGTGGACCAGTCCGGGACATATTTTCGTACGATAAGGTAAAGGGCCTTGATGAAGGAAGGGAGAGGGGGGGGGGGGGGGGGGCTAGCTATGAGCGATGGCTTTGGGTGAGGTACATGCTCACAAAAGCCGCTCAGAAAGTCCGCAACAAATACTGCCACAATGTCAAAAATATCGCGATCGTTCAGGTGTTCAGTTCTAGATGGCCATTGTTTTTCAATATGTGGAGCGAAGGCACGGCAGAATTATTGCTCCACTATTACAGCAGTCTTATATACATGGCTATTGAGCCGAGTTTTAAGAATAAGCGCAGAAAAGTGAGAAAGAGCAATAAAATGAAACAGAAGAGTTGAAATGGGTGCCCAGTAGAAGAAGAGCATGCAGCGCTTCCTGCAGGCAGTCATCGCGCAGAAGACATGCATATATATGACTATATCACGCTCAGTGCAATCACTAAAATTGGCTTGGCGTTTTTGTCGCTTTTATTGGTCGCTTGTCGGCGCAGGCGCAGCTCTCAGTTATTCTCGCTGTTCGTTGGGCTGGACTGAATAGACTGCGCAGAGCCGCTCACCAAAAGCCGGTTTGCTAGCGAGTGGTTTATACGTTTTTATCGTTTTACGGAGTTTAACGTCCCAAAGCGGCTCAGGCTATGAGAGGCGCCGTAGTGGAGGGCTCCGGAAATTTCGACCATCTGGGCTTCTTTAACGTGCACTGACATCGCACAGTACACGGTGGTTTATACAACAGAGCAGTTATATACTCTTGTTAGCCGTGCACGTGCGCGCGCACGCACGCACGCATGCACGCACACACACACACACACACACACACACACACACACACACACGCACGCACACACACGCACACACACACACGCACACACACACACACACACACACACACACACACACACACTTCACTTTAAGACCCTCGTTTACATAAGGGGTGGGGCACGCAGAAATGGAAAACAGAATAAGCACACACACACACGCGCACACACACACACACACACACACACACACACACACACACACACACACACACACTTCACTTTAATACCTTAAAGACCCTCGCTAGAGGGTATTACATAAGCGGTGGGGCACACAACACACACACGCATGCACGCACACACACGCACGCACACAACGCACACACGCACGCACTTCACTTTAATACCTTAAAGACCCTTGTTAGAGGGTATTACATAAGGGGTGGGGCACACAGAAATGAAAAACAATAAGCACACACACGCACACACGAACGTACATATACATGCACACACGCACATGCACACACGCATACGCACATGCACACACGCGCGCGCGCGCACGCACACCCAAAGAATAGAAAGCAGACACAACACAAGCCTGAGCGCTCGTGTTACGTCTACAGCCTTTCCTTCGTCCCGAGGGTGTTTTTGAGCGCTGCTGTTAGCACGGATGCGCGTGCGAAGCGAGGTTATACAAATTTGTGCCCAACGTAACGCAACCAGTGGTGCGTTTTATGTTCTTTTAATTTCCTTCAGCATACCAACGCGATCTAAATATAATTTTCAGGTTATGTCACTTTCATAAGGAAAATAAACTGGCGTCTTTACGTTGTAGTGGGTTTTAATCACTGTCAATTTTTTTCAGCGCTGTACTCACCGATCTCCGCCATTATTTTCGACGAAGTAGCCGCGACTAACTGTAGAAGCCTGGCTTAAGAATCCATTCGGGTGAAGGGAAAATTGCATTTCTGAGAAATTTCAAAACCATTAAAGGTCCCTTGTTGTTGGTTTTACACCAAAATTAAATGTTAGTGGTTAGGCCCGGGCCTAGCGTGCGTTAATGATTCCAGCAGAAGTCGGGTTGCCGAGTCTTTCTTTAACCATATAATCGTTGCACTTTACCAGTCTAAACTTCAAACGAATTTACACCCATAAGGTATTTAAATGTGCCAAAATCAAGTCCTTAGGATCCTGATATTAACGTGTAAGAGTGACTGATACACCAACGCAATGGGAATTCAGTTGGCCACAGTTAAGTGCACTTATTCGGAACAGGGGTGCTCTAATATATATCTACACCGTTCGTGGCGGAGCTAACTACATTTCTTCGATAGGTGCGGATCGCTTTCACGATTAATGTCCTTTTAAAGAAAAAAAAACGATGTAAATTGTGGGGTTTAACTTCCCGAAGCGACACATGGGCTATGAGGGACGCGGTATAGGTATCCGAATTTATTTCGGCCACCTCGAGTTCTTTACGTGCGCTGATGTCGTTCGCTAAAAAAGGCCTATCGTACCCTCTACTGTCGCAATGATTTAAGGATAATATGTTTTTTTTTTTTCATCCTGCAGCGATTGTGTCGTAATTGTGTCAGTCCACTCCGTAAACCAATTTCCACCCTTAAGGATGTTTAAGTGTGTAACTCGGGCCTGTTTTTTTTTTTTTTTTTGCATCCCGCTTATGCCCCTATTCCGCCGAGGTCGAGCGGTGCCACAAGAGATAAAAATCGATGTGAATCACAGCTGGTACGCGTAATAGCAAAGTCAAACTAACGCCAGATTTCACACCTTACGCTCCATATGTGGAAGAAAATGCGGTACGCGGGCCGCGCGGATAATTGCCGGCGCGGTCTTGCATGTCCTGCCGAGCGGACAGAACGGAGAAAGCTCTCTCTCTTGGCAGCGGGGACACGCAGTCTGAAGCGGCCCACTGCCGGAACAACGAGGAATAAAAATGCGGCGCGCAAAAGTATCGGCGCGAGATCTCGAAACGCCCGGGCAACGCCTTCCATTGATTGCCCTTCGTGCCGGTAGGCCGTTTGCCAGCGCTGCTGCTGCTGCTGCTGCCACGTACGTGTACGCGTATATGCATAAGTTAAATGCGGCAGCGTGCTCGACGCACGGGCCGCAGAAGATTCTGCTCGTATACCATTGCGTCTCGACTAGATACACGCGCCGTTCCTCGGTGGTCGGACGATGTTCGACCTTGACAGAGTTTGTGCGTGGGCGGAGACGACACGGACACGGCGGTGTCCTATACGCCTACAAAACCCACAGTCGCGCTTGGCGGGGCCCGCTTGGTCAGTCTATGGGCGACCGCCATATTTCCCCCTTCCGTGCTACCAAATGCGCGCGCAAATGACGCGTGGTATTTTCATAAGGACGGGGGACTCTATTCCGCGTGCGCGTTCCTTATGTATAAATGAGAGTGTAATGTACCGTGAGCGAATAACAAGCTTTGGTCGATGGCAGACGTACAAGCTGGGATCGGAAGGACAGCTCGAAGCCCACTCGCTATAAACGATCCAATACGTGTAGCATATGTGAAGCAATAAATCTTCCCCTGTCGTTCAGCTAGTGTACTCTGTGAGCCGATATGAGGCGTATAGTTCTGCCTTGACATGTTGAGCGCCTTGGTACGTTGCTGGAGATAAGCGATACAAAACGCACGTAAAAATAATGATTCTTTATTCCGTACCATTCTTTATGTGCCGCCCGTGATTAACACGGCACACGTGACGTCGGGCTAATGAGCAACCGGTCGTTATATTGGATGGCTGTGACGCTCGGTGTGTGCCCTTGAGAAAACTTATATATACTTTATTTATTCGTTCAACTTCGTCTCTGTGAATTTACACTCCCGTCAAAATGTTACGAGAGTAAACAAGATGACGGGCATACGCGCGAGCCGCATGGCCATCGCCCAGTGCACGCTCCTGGCTAGACTGGCTGATCTCAGACTGTTGTTGGCCTTGCCACCGTTGCGAAGCTTCTCCAAATAAATCCCACCTTAAATATGGTGGAGGTGCGGGGTAGCATGCGGCTGCGGAGCTCCAGGACGAGAGGGTTTTAGCCGGAATCTGCCAGTGGGCACTTGTAAGGAGGGGTTTATTTGGAGAAGCTTCGCAACGGTGGCAGGGCCAACAGCAGTCCGAGATCAAGCCAGCAGCGCACACTAGGCTATGGCCATGCGGCTCGCGCGTATGCCCGTCGTCTTCTTTACACGAGGACCACTTGCAGAAACACTATGCATTTTATGTTTGTCAAAATAGAACAGCCCCAGAAGTTTCATCAGTGACGTGTGGCTCGTTATGCACCGACAGCGTATGCTATAGTATTCACCTACCCATCCCCCAAAAAAGAAATAAAAATTACGACTCCCAAGAATGCCGCTAGAGTCCCACTAACTGGACTATAGACGCAATGTCCTTCGGCTCCATACTTTTGACAAAGGTTATGCATGCGTCTTCAATAGGCTGCGCTCTGCTGCATCAGTGCACATGTAACAAAACTAAGAAAAGCAAACAATTTCTTCCCTGAGCACTGTTCAGTGGACATACTTTCTTGTACACGTGTGTGTGTGTGTGTGCGCGCGCGTGTGTGTGTGTGTGAGAGAGGGAGCGCGCAAGGGGGAGGGGCAATTAGTATACGCTGACTGTCCTTCTTCATTATCGCAAAGGTTCTGAGGGGACCTCATGTATCTTTTCTGACTTTTCTCAGCTCTGACGCAAAAGATGCCCAATTACGCCCTTCGGGGCTTTTCTCTCTCTCTCTCTCTAAAAATACCGCACCTGAGCACTTAATTCTGCGCTCACATCCACGAACAAGCCGGAGGCGCCGCTCTACAAAGAAAATGCCGTCTGCGCGCGCGTCATCAGTTGGCGCTTTATGTCTTTTAACCATGCAAATTACCCGAACCAAATGGTCTCGCATTTCTTCAGTATGAATTTACTGGCGAGGAGGGATTGCTTTATACAAGACCGATTTGCCATTTCCACGCCGGCTTCTAAAGCGATCCTTCTTCTCCTGATTTGAAGCATATATCGCTTCTGAGCGTTGGCCGCCTGTTCCGACACCATGGTGTCGTGGCCGCAGGTCGCCTGCTACCGCCACAAACACGCCACTCAGACTGGTCTCAGACCCAGCGGCCAGCGCTCAGAGGCGATAATAATGTCAGTCCAAGCCACGTACTCCAGTGTTTCAAGTCTGCGGGCGGCGTGCGCGTGTACACTTTCCGGGCCAGCGGCCGCCAGACCAAACCGCAGTGCCACTGTTGCCTTTGTGTGCTTTCGCGCTCTGTGGTAACCAGGCTCGGCTGCTGCGACGGACACGCTTTGTTGGTCCGCTTAGGCGCTGCGTGTGCATGGGTGCGCGTGCTGCCGCGGCCGAGCAATCGGAAATCTGCGCCCGACGGGGTCCAGCGGAGACAAATGGGCGGCGAAATGAGGCCCGGTACAAAGAGGCCCGGAAGCAACGAAAGTAACAACGGATCCGGCGATGACGCGGAAAGAGAGATTAGAGACGGCTTCGCTGCCTGCGGGATGCAGGAAAGAAATTCAGGTGCACGTACGTGCCTTTTGTGAACCCACGGGTAAGACTGTGAGTCATGTAATGCGCGGTGCAATGCGGTGGCAATGTACCGAGCGCAAGGGCATGCTTCGCTGGCGGAGGATTAAAAAAAATGGTTTTGGGTAAAGGAAAGACGCAGTAACTGCCTCACTTGTCGGTGGGCGCCTCATTCACGACGTAACGGAAGCGGTGAAAGAGGGAGTAAAAGAAGAAAAGGGGGCCGTGTAGTGGAGGGCTCCGGAAGAATTCGGCCAACTGGAGATCTTTGACGCACATTGACATGGCGCGACACACGGGCGCCTTTTGCATTTCGCATATACATCGTAACGCTGCCTTCGCGGCCAGAATTGAACACTCATCCTCGGGCTGAGCTGCCGAACACCATATATAACCATTAAGCCACCGCAGAGTATATGGAGATTATAACCACAGAGCCACTGCATGCGGAGAGTGGAGGTTTAAAAAGTTACAAGACCAGATATCTGACGCGAAAATTATGCGAAGTATAGTTACCTTACTGAATGCGTTTACTAAGCTTCACACACGGGACAGAATTTTTCTGGGGGGTGAAGGTGGGCGGAGTTTGGTCGAGGGTGGCGGTAGGTGGGTGGGCATATCATTTATAGGAACATTAAGTGGGTAGGGCCGCCTATAGATGGGACGGGGAGGTAGCTGGTTGGTTTAATGAGGGCAGCTGATTCTCCAACTGCGTCGTTGTCGTCGCTTTTAGAGCGCAGCTCTTTGGCGTCCGTTCCTGGGTTTCGCGTCGTCGTCGGCGTTGTCGTCGGCGTCGGCCTCGTAACCAGCTCCGCCCCCCTTTCATCCGCAGCTGGGGTTGACTCACTATCGGCGTCAGCGGCATCAGTCAGTCGCTGCTATCTCTTCCCTCCTCCCTTTATCGTGTTGTCCGCTTGCTGCGCGCGCTTCTGCCCCCATCGTTTGCCGCTGGGTGTACACGCCGCCCCCCTCCCCCTCTTCCTGCGAGTCTCCGGTTGTCAAAGCGCCGGCTCGAACTTAATTCCTTTCTTCGCTCCTCCTCCAATGCAACCCCTGTGCGGTGGCAATCAGAGAGCCAGATCGGTGGCGGCGGATCTGTATATGTGCACCGCCCGAGCCGAAATTGCCGCTGCCGTTCGCCACTGCGAAATTATCTGCCAGTTCTTTCTGAGCCATGAGCGAGACGACCGATGGAAGTCCTCCGTCATGCTAAAAAAAAAATTCTGTGATAGCGCATACATGTGTTGCTCGATTTCTTTGCCTCAATCTATCGAAAAGGTGAAACAACTTATTTGCTGCGCTCAAATTTCGCATTAGGAAGTAACGTAATCGTCGGTAATTTTTTTCATTCCGCTGCTGGGTGGAGGTGGTTTGGTGACGGGTGGCGCTTTTGTGCTATGGCGCTTCTGAAGGGTGAAGTTGGTGGGGGTAGGTGTGATGGTGGATCGAGTTTAGCGGTGGGTTGGCAGCCCCCTAGCTAGGGTGTTGCTGTGGACATGGCTGATGTTTTGGAGGGCGTTCCTCGCTCTGGAGGCCTCGCTTCAACAGACTGGCGTCCGCCAACACTGTAAACATTATAAACATGGTCATTGGCCTAGACGGGCAAAGCAGAACACCGTGGCTAAAATATGCAGAAAACTGATGTTCGACGGTCTCGGAAGGGAACAGCAGTTTACGATAGACGGTGAAGTGTTGGAAGTAGTATAAGGGCATTCACTCTTAGGGCAGGTAGTGACCGCAGATCCGGACCACGAGCGCGAAATAACTGTAGGAGAATAAGAATGGGGTGGAGTTCTCAGATCTCAGATCATTCTCAGATCATGAACTGCAATTCCAGAGAAAAGTATACAAAGTTGTGTCTTACCGCTTACTCACCTGTGGAGCAGAAACGTAGGGTCTAAGGAAAAGAGTTTAACTTCGATTAAGTACGAGCCATATGGAAAGGAAAATGAAAGATGTAGTGTAACGTTAAGAGACACGAAGAGGGCAGAGTGGGTCAGGGAACAGACGCGAGCTAATGGCATCCGAGTCGAAATCAAGGAGAAGGAATGAGTCAGGTGGTCGAAAGAGATTAGGAAGTTTGCAGGGATAAGGTTGTCGCAGTTGGCACAGGACAGGGCTAATTGGAGGGATATAAGAGAGGCTTTTGTTCTGCAGTTTGCCTATATAGTTAGGTTATTGAAGGTGATTATGATGGCTAGAGAGAAGGAACAGATGAAAGAAAAGTCAGGGAGGTTAGCCAATATCTGGTTGGCTACCCTGTAGTTGGGGTGAGGGACGACAAAGTTAAAAGGGAGCGTTCCTTTTGTCTACGATCGGGTGACCTATGCTGAACGACGAGAAGAAAAAAAAGCGTCGCTTTTGGCCACGTAGTTTGATGGCGACATCTGCTGCATGTGAGAAAAAAAAAAAGTCAAATAATACTCAGGGCTCGGCTTCCACGCCGAACAACAAGAACAACAAAAGAAATACTCCAGAATGACAGTAGCAGCACTTTCAGCATGGCGAGTGGGAAAGGGAAGAAAAGAAAACCAATTAAAAGAACGTGGAAAAAACAGCCGCCCGTTGCCAAGCGAAATATATATATAGTATACGGCTGCGCCCACGACTTCTGCATGTCGCGCGTTTTGGCTTCCGTCGGCGGCATGTTGCCTTTTTCTCTACCTTGTATAGTCATCTCCTATCCAGAATAGTTACTTTATTACCTTCCTCTCTAAAAAAAATAACGACTACATAGTAACAAATAGGTTTTCAGCAGCGCGAAGCAGCACGAGGAATATGATACACGTGCTCTTAATAGCTCAGCTCTTTGTATTGTCTCTTTATTTATGGAATGCATGAGCTAATGCGACAGTGATCTGTGAATTATTACGGCCGGCCTCATTAGCACAATACATGTTTTATTCGCGGCAGATCAGTTCCACGCGCGGAAAGGAAAGGGGTCGGTGTAGTTCTTCAATGGACACTTTCTCGCTCGGGGTAGAAGGGAGCGGTGGGAGGAGGGGGGGGGGGATGTCTCTTATAGTTGGTGCGCTGGACTTTTCGAAATGCATATTCAAGCAATCCAAAGGGAGTGCACTAGAGGAGAGATTAGTCCCTTTTTTTCCAATGCACATATTTGTATACTAGTTCGCCTATCGTGAAAGTATTTCTATTCCTGAATGGGAGTGAGTTACTTCCCCGACTCACTCTGCATGGCTTCGAAGAAGTGTGCCACTTCTCTCTAAAAAAAAAAAAAAAAAGAGCGAGAGAGTTAAATATGGGACAAGCGTTTACATCCCAAGAAATAGTTGTTGAAACTCCCTTAGTGTGAAAAAGTATGGTCAGATACATGGAAAGTTGTGTGCGTTTCGCGTCACGCTTTGTGCGCCTTAGATCATTTTTGCTTCGTCATAGTGAGATTCCCCTTCCTCTTGTATACAACTATGCTTGTGCCGCATTTAATGCGCTAACCACACAGACGCTTAAGCTACAACGCCCTTGCGCGCGAAAGTGCGTTATTAAGTGACGCATGTAGTTTCCTCGGTGACCCACTTTTCCTCTGCAACGGGCAGAAAAGCCCTAAGGAAGGACCGTCCTCCAACTTGGGCCAGCGCAGAACAATGGTGCATTCAGAACCGCAGCCTTGTCTCGTGCCCTGAAACGAGTCTTAGCGAGGGCTGGTCGTAGTCGAAGGGTGAGGAGAGGAGGCACTCAGCATTGCAGAAGACAATGGAGTGCGCCGAGAAAGGGCGAATCGCGCCACCAGACCACCGGGCGACGCGAATAGAGATAAGTGGGGTAATTTTGTGGCGGGACATTCCGCTCGACGGGGCCTTGAACTTGAAGGCCGCGCTGCCGAAGCCGGGCTTTGCAATAAACGGGAGCCCTTCCTGGTGTCGCGTCTGGACGCGTGTTGTATGTCCGCTTGAATGTGTTGTATGTCCGCTTGAATATATCGGGCAGTTACTACGTTTAACACTACGAGCGGCTTACAGCGGATATAGAACAAGTAGTAAACATCTCGTAGCACGCCGCCCTGTTTCTACTCACGCTAGGAACAGTTAAGGAAAAACGAATGCGCGTGAGAGGCGCCAATCGTTTCTGGTATTACGAAAGTCACGACGAACGGTCATCTACATCAGTCGGCAATGCACGCCTTTGCGGTCGCGACCTCACCCGGTATACCTGACACGCGAGTTCACTATAGTTCCCTATACAAAAGATCGATTGCCTTACTGCTCTCTTTCTCTCACGTTGAGGGGCCTTCCCGCCTCTGAAGTACAGCGTGACTACTCATTTAACGACATCTTACCCCAATTTTGTCTTATGTCATCAAGAACTATCCTCACATCGCAGCTCTTCATATACTCTGTCTGCAATGATATATACACGCTACACTCTCGTCTTCACAGCATCATCAAAATCGCTACTTCCATCTGTATACAGTCATATCTTCGTATAGGACACATGGTGCAGCCTTTCTGAGCTACAGCTGAACCGATCGTTATAACGAAGTTTAAGGGGCCCGGCGACTACTTCGTTATAGCCGTAGCTTCGTTGTAGCCCGCGTTGACCGAGCTTCCAAGGGGAAGTGTCATTCCTCCGTTGTATCCATTATTTCGTTATGACCAGGTCCGACTGTATTTATAATTATTCCCTGCAGCTAGCTTGCGAGCAGTGAAAGTGGTTCTCGTATACGTCTTCACCAAAGCATGCAATTTTCACTAATGCGCGACCTCGCAGCGCACGCGTTGCGATGTCGCGTCCGCTCTTTGTCGTCCTCCGTGCATGCGCGAACACAGCCAACATGCAGGGCCGCGGGTCCTCGCAAAACAGCCGGCTTTTCCTTTTTCTCTCGGCGGACGCCCTGTCCCCAGAGCGAGAAGACGACGCTCCGGTTTTCCTCCAAGCTTCACTGTATTACGGCGCGCGCGTGGAGCGTATGTACACGTTTGTGAGCGTGCGTGCGTGCGTGCGTAGAGAGAGACACCACGCAGCAGGGGTGTTCACGGCCGGGCGGCACGTCTTCCGCCGCCCGTCGCACCACCACCACCACCAGCCACCCACCATTCAGCAGGAAAGGGAGAGGAAAAAAAAAAGAGAACCGCGCGGCGTCTGTTCCCGTACCAGAGGCTCACTTGTCGCGTGACGGAGCTACTCGAAGAGCCCGGGACATCCCTCTCTAGCTGTCGCTCGAAAGCGAGTCCCCGCCACGGTGTCCGGTAGCAGCTTAGGCACAGCCGTACACGACGATCGACCAGGATGGTGAAGTCCACGGGACAGGTGAGACCGTGTGTCTGTGTATTGCGAGGTGTAAGCACAACAATTCTCGAGCGCGGGTAGGTTTGTCTGTGCAGTGTTGTTTGTTTTCTTGCTCCGTTTTTACTTGGTGTATGTGTCTGTTTGTTTTCCTATGGCCGAAACTACGATGTGTTTTACATCCAAGAGCTCCACAGTGGATAGCGTGTATTGGAGGGATACGATATTGAATTCCTTCCGAGTACAGGAGGGTAGCATATCAAGCTTCCCAGAATATCGAGTGGAAACAGCGTGAGGTTTTTAACACGCATCGAAATAAATGAAGCGGGTGGGGAGTGTTTCTGCACCAGCTCCAGCAACTGGATGCAATAGCCGATGACCTACCGCGGCAAGCAATTTACACCGTCCACGTTTATCACCCGTGCTTTACGTGGTGGTGGTGGTGCTTATGCACAGGCGAAGTTAGCCTTGCAGGGGGTCTGCCTGAATCACTTAAAGGTGTCTCTACTCCGACAGTGTTCATGTCACTGCTCGCCGCTCAGTTCGTGAACCCTATGCGCTGTGCTTTACGCAGTAGGGGGCTTGCACACGCACATGTATCTCCTTTTACTGTTTAAACTAATGTTTACTGTTTACTGATGTTTAAACTATTTTAAACTCTTATGTGGTTGCTGATGCGCCAATATAAACCCACCATAACTAACTACTACTCAACATTATAGGTTCTTTCATTACGCGAAAGAAAAACGCTTCTCTGCTGTACAATGTCAGCGCACATTAAAGACCCTCACGTGGTCTTCAGTACGGTATCTCTCATAGCGCTCATATGCAGCCTATTACCACAACCATACGCTTGCTATACGCAGAGAGTTCTTTCGGTAGCTTTACAGCACGCTTCTGCCCAAAAAGGCGGAACGAGATCAACGCAAAGGGACGGCAGTGCCCCACTGAGAGGAGGGAGATCTACAGGAGAGGCCTCATTAAGGGGCACCCCCCCCCCCCCCCCCCCCTACCCGCATACTCGAAAGGTTCAAGGTCACTCCTTGCGAGCCGAATCGCGAAGCGGCCACGATGTTGGAATCTCATCCACCGCGATCCTGAGAAAGACAAGCAAACAAGTAAACAACAACATCCAAGAACGCATGCACTTTCAGGTGCGCGCAGTAAATTGCAGTACCGCATGATGTGGTGAGGCGTCGGGCTGACGTTTTCGTGTCCGTTGTACTTTGACGTGCATGATCCCGGAGAGGGCTGTTATCGGTAACCTCTCCTGCACCGTAGGCAGTAGTGGACCGCATATAGACGGAAGTTTGGTGCTGCTGAAGGAAAGAGGAAAGCACGCATTTATGTGCGATGCATCGCGCAGCTTATTCACGCTATTCGCGCGGTAATTCAGGCTGAGGGGAAAATTCAAAGGCTCGCAACGTCTGCATACGACGCCGCCGTCCGTGCTGATGTATGCAGTCGTCACCGCTCCATTTAGTGTGGAGGATGCCGGAAAAGACAGCATGAAGGAAAAGCTGGAAAAAAAACCCAAGTGACCTTGACCGCTGTTTACAGCTGTATTGTACGCGTGGTTAATTTGTTTTATAGCGCTGAGCACAAGTCAAGTAGATCTGTGTGTGGTAAATTTGCCCCCCCCCCCCCCCCCCTCTTTTTTTTTGTAATGCAGCTTCCAATGTGCACGATCGGTCGCACGTGGGCGCAAACGTGCTGCACGTGCACCTTGGGTATTACTAGCCGTTCTTTTTTTTTTTTCTCAAGGCTGCAGAATCGGGAAGTGCGTTCGACTGGTGAGGGAGGTAGGTAATTTCTACAGCACGATGTTACACAATATCAAGGTGTGTTGCTGGGCGAGTTGGTTGGGGAACATCTTGAGAACAAACAGCGCTTACAGACAAAGGACCAGAACAAGAAGGACACACAACTTGTGTGTCCTTCACACAAGTTGTGTGTCCTTCTTGTTCTGGTCCTTTGTCTGTAAGCGCTGTTTGTTCTCAAGATGTTACACAATATATTCGTTTTCAGATGGTTCGGTCGGCGCGACAAGTTGCAGAAGTAGGCGGGGGCTTTCTCCTTGGCCCTAATATAAACTTTATTTGCAAGTTATTTAGAAAACGACGGGGATGGCTGCTATAAACTCAGAAATGATTTGAAACTTTGGGCCAGAGCTCGCACCCGCGAAACTCTGTCAGCGCAAAACAAGGATGAGTCGGAGCCAAACGTAACTCGATCCGCACTCATGTACGTCTCTCCGCCGAGAGTTCCACGACTTCTGTTAACTATCTTTCTCGGTCATTGACCCTCGGGACAGCGTCCAACCAAACCGCTTCCTGCTCAAGGTCGACTAGAGTTCAGGTCGCCGACCTGATGAAACGCGCCGATGCGTTCCCCCTTCCCTGCCTGTGGGGAACGGGGAAACACAACATCGTTTGTCTCCCCCGTCCCTTTTATGCGAGGAAGGGGAAACGCACCCGCGTCTGCGGTCTGCAGGCGCGATGATTGAGAACTCAGAAATGACCGCGGCGCGCTGTCAAGCACGGATTGCCGCGGCTGCAAGTACCTTCAACACGAAGGTACACGCAGAAATCTCCACGAGTACACAAAGAAGTAAGATTCCTTGGGCATGCGGTCTCTTGAGCCACCCGCAAGGGAATATTCGCTGACGTCGCAGCGGGCGCCATTTTTTAAGGCGAAAGCCTTTAATGCCTCATGCTGTCGTTAGCAATCCGTGTCGGCAGCCTCGTCTGCGTCCGTGTCGACAGCCGTGTCGACAGATGTGTCCGCGTTTTGACGGGTGTCCACCGAGATATGTGGGACAGTTACTGCGTAATTTCCTTTCCTCAAATACAATTTTCATTTTCTTCATTACGGGCCCCTCTTTCTTCTTTCACTGCCACTTCCTCCTTCCTGTCCACCGAGATGACTGAGAATTACAGCGCAATTTCCTTTCCTCAAAAAGCGTTCCGTTCAAAGGGCAAGGCATCGCGCCGAACGGATGGTGGCGTTCCGTGGACTCCCTGGCAGCGCTACAACACGCTGTCGCGTTCCACTCCTAAAGGCGAAGCTTAAGCGCCATTAATTAGCAGTCAATTAGTGCTGAGTGATTAATCTGCAATCAGTCATTAATTAATAATTTGGCATTACTTCGTCATCAATTATGTGTGACGTAATCCAGTGGTGACGTGACCAGTGTCACATAGGCAAAGAGTGGTGCGGAAAACGCTTTCGCCTCTACGCACTTTCAAAGTGCCACCTGAATTTTTTTTTTTTTTTGTCTGTGAAGCCCTGCGAAAAGCCGCGCGCGTTTCTAACGAGATTATCGCCTTCAACTCCGGCCGACACTACTATAGTGAACTAGATATTCTAGTTCACTATAGACACTACTGAACCCGCACCCTGGACAACAAAATGGCGCCCGTGACGTCACGTGAATACCCCCTGCGGAGGCTACTGAAGCCGCGTGGGGGCGGCTTTCAGAATAAACAAACATTGCAAAGTTTCGCTCCAACACTGCAGGGGCGGGGGAAAGGGTAGGGCTCAGGTGTGGTCAGTCAGCCTACGGATGACGCCGCTGAGGCGCTAGTGTTCAAGAGTCGGCCCACATCGTGATGATATTGAGGCTTTATTCTCACCTCCCCGTTGTGAATCATGCCGAGCAAATTTTATGGCGCATTGTTTCTCATTATTGCGTTAATTCCTTGTCTGCATTGCTTGATCCTGCAATTTGTCAGCGGTATGCTATACCTGGAGTGAAATCATCGGTATTGAGTATACATGTATATACGCTTTATCCTCTTTGTTTTGTTGTGGAAGCAACACTACGCTAGGTGTGAGAGATTTCGTGGAGACCCGGAGAGCCCCAACTGCGCATGCGCGAGGAGCGAGTGTGAGGCAGTTACTGCGTAATTTCCTTTCCTCAAATACAATTTTCATTTTCTTCATTACGGCCCCTCTTTCTTCTTTCACACCCACTTCCTCCCTTCCTCTACAAACGGATGACGGGTGTCCACCGAGATATGTGAGATAATTACGCAGTTACTGCGTAATTTCCTTTCCTCAAATACAATTTTCATTTTCTTAATTACGGCCACTCTTTCTCTTTCTTCCTTCACTCCCACTTCCTTCCTTCCTGTACGGTGCGGTTCCGGTGCCGACCGAGATGGCCATTTCCTTTCCTCAAAAAGGCAGGGCATCGCGCCAAACGGGTGGTGGCGTAAATTGGTAAATTAGTTTTTGAGGAAAGGAAATGGCGCAGTATCTGACATATATCGGCGGACACCTGAACCGCGCCGTAAGGAAAGGGAGGAAGGTGGGAGTGAAAGAAGAAAGAGAGAAAGAGGTGCCGTAGTACCTGGTGATCTTAAGCGTACACTGACATCGCACAGCACGCGGGCGCCTCTTTGCGTTTCGCCTCCATAGAAACGGGTGGTGGCGTTCCGTGAACTCCCTGGCAGCGCTACAACACGCTATCGCATCCCACTCCTAAAGGCGAAGCTTAAGCGTTATTAATTATCATTAATTAGGGTTTAGTCATTAATCAATAATTAGTCATCAATTGGTAATCTTCCGTTACTTTGTAATTAGTTATTCATTATGCATGACGTCATCCCGTGGTGACGTCACCAGTGCCACAGAGGCAGCCAAAGTGGTGCGGAAAGCGCTTTCGCCTCTACGCACTTTAGACAGTCAAAGTGCCCCCTGAATTTTTTGAGGCATTTTGTTCTCTAATACCGTCTGTGCCAAAAAAATTTTATTGGCTACCTCCCCGTTGTGAATCATGCCGAGCAAATTTTATGGCGCATTGTTTCTCATTATTGCGTTTATATGTTAATTCCTTGCCTACATTGCTTGATCCTGCAATTTGTCAGTGGTATGCTGCCTGGAGTGAAATCATCAGCATGGAGTATACATGTATACGTGCTTTATATTCTTTGTTTTTACACCCGCGAGGGCATTGTGGACACTTGCACAAGTCCCAACAGAGACTCTCTGCGTTGTTCCTCTTGATGACCGCCCCCACAGAGAGCCAGCACGAGACTAATCATTCCGCACTCACGCGCGCGGTGGAAAAAGTGGAAAAGGGGATCGGTCACGGAGAATCGAGGGCGGAGGGACGTGTGCACCCAGAAGACGCAGTTCCATACAACGCCCATTTCCGTGATCGTTCTGATCATCTGCTCCCGCTCGTAGCGTTTTGTTATTGTTTTTTTTTTTTTTGTCGCACAGAAGAATACCACCTGTGCACTTGCGTCTTTAAAACGGCGAAGCTTTGGTAAAATTTCAGCCGATGCCGTTTGGTCGGGAGCCGAATTCATGGAGGACATGGTTTCGCGGGTAAGAGCGGTGCGTGGCTAGAAGGACCTGAAGCTGGGCTAGCAGGTACTATCGGTGACAAAACTATCCAGGACACGGAAAAAGCGATCTAGGTCTACAGGTGTTATGCCTGCCAACGAACATCTGCTTTCACTGCGATCCGCTTCTGTTCCCGGGTGTGAGTCCTGGAGAGTTTTGTCTCCAATAGTAGATCGATGAGGGGAAAAAAATTCTTGCAGTACGGAGAACACTGGACGATTGTGACTGGACGTATACGCGTGCCGCTGGGTGCCGTTTGCGGAAGCTCTGCCTTGAATATACGTTGACTATGAAAAATTTGATAAGCCTGCTTCGGTGTCGTCTCTTCGCTCTACATCGGTCGCCGCCACGGCAGCGAAGCACGAGGGGTCGTCGGGGACGGGCAAAACGGAGAATTAAGGTCATCACGAAGCGGCAGATAGTGAAGACCAGCGCTCATGCCCGGAAACACAGTCGTCCTGCTCACAACAGTCTTGGGACGACGCCAGCCATAACAGCTCTTTTGCAGCTCTGCGCGGTCGTAGTGAGACATAGAATTCACACCTGGGTAACGGGAACGAACAGCTGTTCACTTGCGTTTTGTGCCGAGGTGCTCGCTCGCATGCATAAAACGCTGCTTCGCTTGGCTCGAGCGGGACGCAGATTGCAGAGACGTCCTTGGGCGATATTTCAGAGTGAGCTAAGTAGCCCCCCCCTGCCTTCTTTTTTTTGTCCTTCTAAGTGCGTTCACGCACGCGAGAAGATGATAAAAGAGAAGTGAGAGTCCTCGGGAAACAACGAGACATTTTCGAAGCCCCTCATGTGTTCCATTCAAAGAAGCCCGTTCTGAAGAGCGTATAGGCGAAGATTAGGCCTTGTGTGACTCTGAAACTGGGTGCCCGATACACGACGCTTCTGTTTAGTATACGAACTACACACTTGAGGCAGAAACGATAGAGAGGAAACAAAAGTCGGTTCAATATATATTCCCGCGCTGTCTCTTCCTTTCGCACCAAATCGCTTCGAGATCCCTCCGTACCCAGATCACGGCGAAACGAGCGTTTCTTCTCTTTTCCTCACTGCACGCACACTCGCACGCACGCAATTTGTATGCACGACCACCTTAATCTGCTGCAGAATCATCGAAGGCAAAATGGCGACTAACGAAGTGCACTATAGTTCAGGAAAATCAGAGACAAATCGTAGATTTATATATCAGGTACAAAAAAAAAATAATGATGGAAAAAGAGCAGACGGCAACGGGAAAAGGAAGTAATGGCAGCAATAAGTAACAAGTTTTCAAGGACAAGGAGGCAGGTATAAAACCGGTTAGAATGCACCAAGAATAGAACCGCTAAACAAAACCAACATAAAACGCACGTCTGACAAAAACTGAGGCAAGAGCAGGAAACGAACTGAAAACCTATTTTATTGCAACTGAGTAAAAGCGAAGGCGTCTTTTCACGCCTGATCACTGGACTTAATCGCGCTTGATCACTGTATCGTTGGAAAATCTCCCATTATTTCGCATTCTAGCTTGTCACTGGACCTGTTGAGAAACTATATATAGTTACATTTGAAACTCTCGTCGCAACCGCGGCAACTGCACCGCTTCCACTCGAGCGAGGCCCAAGCCAGCGATGTCACAATTGGAGATAATCAACAACAACAACAACTACAAAAAATCACAGATTTAAATTTGCGTTACAAAGAAAGGGATTTTGATAGATCATCAATTCACAAGCTTTTTGAGAACACGAAAAAGGACACATTTTGTTATGCTCTTAATTTCCTTGTTGCCATCAATACTGATAAACTATACCCTCATAAACACGATAACATTCAATTTAGCGTAACGCTAAGAGATCTTAGCGTATGCATAAAGAAAATGTAACTGTGCGGCGTATGGGCACCTCTAGTTGACCGTCCCGCTGTATTCTTGGCAGTCGATGGTAGTTTCGAGAAATGGAGTTCTGCGAACAGCGTTCTCTGCAATCTATAAATTGATATGAATCAGCCGATGTACGTGAGTCACCCTAAAAATAAACACCGGCCTCGAGCGAGCGTTTGTCCCGGTGCCAGAATCAGCAAAGAATTGAAGACTCCTTTTGTATATTCACAGAAAAGAAGAAAAGCCTGCTATATGACATTTACCTTTGCCGCGCAATTAATTTTATCGAATAACTGCGCGCCGAGGGGGGGGATGCAGGGAGCCTGCTATGGAGAAGTGAAGGCGGCGGTAGATGTGCTAATCTTTGCATTTCACGTATTTTGACTGAATTTCGCTTTGAATATTTTTAGTTGTAACAGGTAGTTCTAATATACATTTTGATTCGTGCTCAGTGTCCATAAAAACTGGAAATTCAGAACTTTAAAAGCCCACTTCGTTCGGGGAAGGCTTTCAGCCGCGACAACTGGTGTAGTCTTGCACGCGTGGTCGCTGGGCCGTCGGCAGCGGCGAACCCGTTTCGTCGACCGCCAAGAAAGAAATATGTATGCCGTAGCGAGAGGCGTGATCAGCGCCGACAGTGATGAGTGATCCGGCCAGGCAACGGATAAAACCAGCGGTAAAACCTGTCGACGGTTGCCGTGCATGCGTGAATACGTGTACTGCATGTCGCGGCTTATACAGGCGGAACCTGCACTGACGTACGAAGAGGATTTAACGCAGCTAGGGACAAAAGAAAGAAAAAGAAGGGATGAAGGATAGAGCGAGAAAAGAAAGAAAGAAAGAAAGAAAGAAAGAAAGAAAGAAAGAAAGAAAGAAAGAAAGAAAGAAAGAAAGAAAGAAAGGAAGGAAGGAAGGAAGGAAGAAGGAAGAAAGAAGGACAGAAAGAAAGAAAGAAAGAAAGAAAGAAAGAAAGAAAGAAAGAAAGGAAGGAAGAAAGAAAGAAAGAAAGAAAGGAAGGAAGAAAGAAAGAAAGAAGGGTGCCTTGTAAACAACTCGGAAAGGTCTAAAACGAGTTTTCATTGAACGTCTGAAATACCAAGAAATAATGCAAGTTACCGCTGCAGCTTCCCTGCAAAGAGCCGCAGTGACCACTTGCCGGCCATGGCGTACGACAGCTGAATAAGAGTTCGTGGATTCGACCCCGACCGCACTTGGGCGGGGACGAAATGCAGATTAAAATGCCCGGGTACTGAGAATTCGGAGCACGTTAAAGCGCCCCAGGTGGTCTATATACTGCGTGCCTCGATCTGCTGAGCCCACGCGTTAACAACCGTTAACAACTTCACTCTCTCTTAGCTCGGCGCTGCCACGGAATGCGCCCCCTCGAGGGATCGTTTGCTTCAAACGTCACCCACGCTCCCCCTTTTTTGCCGTGCGTTAAGTCTTTTAAGCACCGCATAATTAGGGTCGCGCCCGCCGCGCGCAGGCAACATGCCGTAATCGATGGAGGTGACGTTATACACTCGTAGAGAAGGCTATGCGATAGCGGCTCAGAACAAAGGAAGCGGCGAAACTGAAGAGAGAGAGAGAGAGAGAAATAGAGAGAGAAGGTGAGGGAGAGAGAGAAAGAAGGAAAAAGAAAGAAAGAAGGAAAAATAACAGAAAGAAAGAAAGAAAGAAAGAAAGAAAGAAAGAAAGAAAGAAAGAAAGAAAGAAAGAAAGAAAGAAAGAAAGAAAGAAAGGAAGAAAGAAAGAAGGCCTGCTTGCTCCGTGACAAAAAGCGCCCCACTCCCTCGAGACGTCGCGGCCCAGTTCGATAATGCAAAAGCCCGCCGCCGCCTCAGCCAGCAGTTCGCAAACCTTAGCTTTTTTGTTCTTGAACCGAGAGCGGCCTTCATTCGGGCAAAGAATTGGAAAAGAATGAAACCAAAGAGTAAAGCATATCGGCTTGCAGACAGGAACGCGCGATCTCTCAGCAAATTGAGACGAGAGCCGCGCGGGGAACAAAGACACAGCCTCAAGGAGCTATAGGTACGTGTAGGAGCGCAAATCTGCAGCGGGGATCAAAGCGCGGCCGAGAGAAAGCTATACAGCTGAGTATGAGAGACAGAATCAAGGCAAGGTAATGTAAGGTAAAGTAATCGGTCGAGGCGGAGACCCCCTGGAGGGCAAACAACGCTTCGTCTCTATAAAACCATGCAGCATTGTGAGAACTAAGCAACCACAGCAACAGCCGATTGATTCAGGGTGTGATGGGTTGAAAATCCAGCGGTCGGTTTCAAAAATCTGAAAAAAAAAGTTGGAAACGTGCAGATTGTCACGCCATCTATAGCTTTTCGTGGCTCTAAAAATAACTGCGCTTACGCCGCCGTATGCTATGTATATACCAAAATATTTCGCCACAAGCAGCGCCACGATTCTGAACCGGAGTGCCAGCCTTTTAAACTCGCGATTAACAAAACTTCGAGCCACAGGTGTGCGCTGTCTTCCTCGTATATAAGATCTGGTTTACTCATCCACTGAGTCGTACAAGAACTGATCTATTCATCCACTGAGTCGCGCAACAGTTACTAAATACGCTGCCCAAAACCTCGACTGAAGTGATCATCATGGAGCTTTCTACAGTGCTGCACTGTTTTGGCGAGCCAAAGGTGCCGTTGGGAAGCGGGCGACTGCCCCGCGTTCTCCCCTTCCCTCCCGGCGGCGCGAAGTCGTGGCCCAGATTGCGCGCCGTTCGAAAGTATTGCGAGGCGGCTAACGAGGCGGCCGCCGTATAAATCACCGCTTTGCGGTCGTCGCCACCCCGGCAAGAAACCACGCGCTCTGTGTGCACCGGGGTCGAAGCACCGGAACGGTGAATATATACGCTTATATCACGCGTGTGCAAAACCCTCACGCACACATGGAACTTCGCGCTTGAATATACGTGAATATACGCCCCGCGGTCTTTACTGCGCAACATCGGCTGCTTTAGTTTGGGAGGATGCAACGAAATAAACGAAACGGTCTGCGTTGCGTGAATGGAATGGTGGAACAGGAGGTGCTATTGTTGTCAGCGTGAATGCGTACGTGCATGCAGCTGCACGCTTCAGCGTACAGCTGCGGTAACAAGGGTAGCATATTCCAAGTGCCACAAAATTACGCTTTAAACACTAATACGCCTATACGGGAATAAAAACAGAGTAAGCTGTTCTCTATCGCACTCCCCTTATTAAAAGGGAGTCAGAGGACAGCTTACTCCTTTTTTTACTCCTGTTTAGAGTACAAGCACGACGTACGTTTTACAACTTGGTGGATAGAAATGGGCCAAACAGCTCAGATGACCATGGAAGTCCGCAAGCGGGGGCAAGGGGGGGGGGGGGGGGGGCTCCCCCCCCCTCCTCCTGGAATTTCGGGTAATTTTTATGCCCTAGCAGAAAACAACTACACAGCTTGATTAGCACGCTTAGGTGATATTGTCTTTTCGCATTTTGCTAATTAAGTATAATTGTTTGTTCGTTAATAAAATCCAATGTATGTTCTCCAAGCCTAGCATTCATTTGCTGTTTCTAATTTTTGTTTGGTATACGTAGCTTGGACCATAAATAGTGCGTTTTTGGTTTTTGGTGCTAACCTACGCCTCCCCCAACCCCGAACATCGGGTCTCCCCCCCCCCGCAAAAAAGTTCTGCGGACGCACTTGCTGAGGACACAACGGTTTCAGGCCCTTGCATGTGTTTTAAACACCGGAGGTACGCTACGAAAAAAATGTTCAACAAATTAAGCGATTATTTGAGTCGATTATTTGAAGCAGTGGAAAAGTTTACCATAAGCATATAGGCATGCGCACAGGGGTGTGAGTTGGGGTGCTGCGTTTTGACCGTAGGGGCATCGGTGGGAGGGAACGGGGGTGGCGGGGGCAATTAAAATTTGGTGATCCCTGCGCACGCCTATGACCACAATACTTCGTCATCCTGGTAGCTTCCTTTCTTTCTCTCTTCCCTTCTTTCTTTGTTGCGATTAATCAATTGTCCATGAACTGGATCACATCCAAAGCAACCCCGAAATGAAAGCACAGGGCGTATAAGGTGACAGCAGTGTCAGCAGCCGCGCTCATGCACTCTCGGTTGGTTGCTATAGCAACGACCGATAGCATCGCGCGTACGCGTTTCCCGGAAGGCTTAAAATAAACTGACGTTGTATGCCAACATATTCCGAGAAGTTTGCGGCGCCGTATTTTGTCTTTTTAGTCGCCTTGTGAGCGACTACTGCAGTACCGAGAACAGGATGATCATGATTTAGATTACATGATATATGATGGGCGGCGCGGGTCAAGCACGAGTGTTCCGTGCCGCGCCGCTTCTCGCGTCGTATACTTATACGTCGTGCCAGTTAGGTTTGTTATAATAATGACTTAGAAGGTGATCTCACAGGGCCTGCCACATTCGACCACCTGCGCACTGAGAGTTTTCTGTGCGTGAACCCGGATGTTCGCGTTTATTTCGGAACCCGCCACTGCGACGAGCCTTGATCGACAGCTTGCAGTGTTGTGTTTGACGCTTAAAAGTAATTTAACCGATCACTTCAGTTATTTTCTTTTAATGCTTGCCTCAAGACGGGCAAATTGTGCGTGTGTGCCTTTATTGTTAAAGAATGCAGCGCGAAAAGACAAGGACAAACGAAGGACTGGCGCTGTTGGTCAGTGATCATGGTTAAAGAATGCAGCGCTGCATTCTTTAACCATGAACACTGACCAACAAGCCCAAACAGCCACCTTAGTTGGCTTTCATTCTGACTGCTCTGGCAATGAGGCTAAATTGGGGACCCTTACAGAGAACACATAGAAGAAGTAGAATAGCGAAACAGTTCTATGTTTTTTTTTTTTTAATGTCACTCTATTATCGAGATGCAAGCTTCACGGCATGAAAGTTCGGGCAGGCTGGGATACATCGCTCACAAGCCCAAAGATATCGACGGAGTGCTCAATATAGTTTCGACCTCACACCCACGCACACCATGGCAACGGCCGGTTGCAGTAACTACAGTTACACTAGGTAGCCCTTCCGTTGACGTGGGCCTGTAAAGTTATAGTATATCTTCTATTTTACGTTATCATTGCTGGCGTGTGCATTGTATTATTTGTATTGTGAATTGTGTGGGTTGTAGCTGTGCTTTGTTGAGCTTTGCCGCCAGTTCGTGTGTTTTCTTCTTATGCAAAAAGCGCTATCAGGCACCAAATTCTTGTTTTATGTCCATGCCAGTTAAAAAATAAAGCAATCCTTCAACCCCTCCCCCATCTTTTCTTCCATTGTTATCACCCACTTTACACCGATCTAGTTACCGATATACAGACAAGAGCTTTTTGGTGAACAGCTGTACAGTTTTTCACGCTAAACCCCAGGCGGTCCTAGATTTCGCGGTGTAAAATTGCATTTGGAACTCTTTTCTCTTTTACGCCCGCATATTATCATCGAGGTGTCTGTTGCTTCAGTGAAGTTCACTGCCCTTTTATTTTATTTATTTACTTTATTGTTATTTTTTGACCTTCAGTAAATCGAGGCGCCCGGTATTGAGTCGTCGAACTGCATGAAGGTGTTGAGCCCGTTTCTGCACCTCGCCTTTATTATTATTATTATTATTTTTTTTACAAATAGAACTGCATTTTCTGCCTCTGAGTATCAGGAAAGTGTTTGTTTTCCACAAAGGTTGTTTTCGTCCGCGAAGGTGTCTTCTCATTAATTTTTCCTGTCTGCGCGCGAACACTAATTGACGTTGTTTGCCGATGACCGCGTAGCGATACCAAGGCAACGCGCCGACACAAGGGGTCCTTTATCGCTGAAACATTGATGAGGCGCGCTGGACAGCCCCAGCGAAGCCGAGAATAAGCTGCTGCCCTCGGCAGGCCGACTTCGGCGAGTCGCGAACACGGATGGCGCTATTCCCCGGTCAGATGAGGGTTTCCCCCCTTTCTGCCCCCGGCTTCTTGTTCCTGTTCTTGGCTGCGCCCGCTGTAAGTACAGAGATCTGTACCGCACGTAGCTACGCGCTGTACGGACGTAGCTACGCGCGCTCGCCTAATATACGGCTCTCAACGTCGTCGCCCGGGCTCTAGGATGTGTCTCAATGCCACATCGCAGCTTGTCACCCGACCAGGCGGTAGCGAAATTCAATTTCAGACCTGTCAATCATGACAGCTATAGTCAAGGATAGAGCGCCTGCGGCGCGGTCGTTGCTCTAACTGCCAAGGCGTTGAGCACTCACGCCCAGGGTAAGTAAAAAGAGAGAGAGAGAGAGAGCGATAGGGACTAAAAGCTGCTACGTTCGTTTTATCGGCATCTGTTTTCGGGACTCAGACCACCCAGTTCCGTTTTTAGATGCCTTATCGCATAGCTCTTCTGACGCAGGCGCTCTCCGCGTGCGCTCCTCATGCTACTAAGACATCAGCCGATGCGATCACGCGTAATGAGAAGAGAAACGGAGAGACGAAAGGGAAAGCAAATGGTCGCTCCGAACGCAACACTCGAGTGCTTGATAACACTGGAAAGCCTCTTATGATCGATACTGTCAAACCGGCCCAAGGCCCTACGGAAAAGACGCGTTCGAAGGCGCGATCAATCCGTGCGCCCGCCCCTGAAGCAGCGCAGGGCCCCTCAGCCAGCTGTTGATAGCAGAAAACGCCCTCCATCCATTCAAACGCAGCGCGCGCAAGCCGGAGACGTCGTGCCAGGAGAAAAGCGAAAGGCGCTTGACCAAAAAGCGCAGGCGAAGTTTCCCTCCGCACACACTCAGGGTCGCAAACCAGTTTGAAAAATCAGGGGGGGGGGGGCCGAAACGGGGCGTCCGGTTACGACATCGCCGACGTACGGGCCTCGCACGCAACTCGCGATCGGAGCGCGTGGCAGAAGCCAATCAGCCTCCGCGCGGCACGGCCGCAAGTTCCGTTGGTTTTCCAGCGGGCCACGTGCCCGTCAGCGTCAGGCGGGGCGCGCCGATCATCATCCGCTTCCGCTCGTCCGACCGCCGCCCGCCGCAGCGCGCGGCTACAAATAGTAGTAGTACGACGCAAGCCATCGGCAGCCAAGCTGGGCTGCGTTCAGAGCGGCTCAGTTAAGCCTCGTGTCGCCGTCGCCGCCGTAGACACCGAGATGCCTCAAACATCGTACCCGCCTGACCTCTCCCCGCAGTGCATCGCTCTCCTGAAGGAATCGATACACCTGTTCGAGGAGCCCGTCCAGGAGGAGCAGCTACACATCTTCGTCGTGCTCGGCGCTTCGGTGAGTACGCTAGACCCGCACTCTTCGCCCTGCTGCGCTGCTTGGTTTTGGTTTTGCACCGCCTTCTCTTCCCGCCGTGCGCGCTCCTCTCAATGTTTACCGACCAGCGCTTAGCGACGGACCCGAGCTTGGCTGTTAAAAACAAGCGGCCACGTGGGAGCGACGCTCAGACGCTCACTTGTCGTGGTTGCGGGATGGTAGTAATTCGGAGGGAAGCTGCGCGGTCTCCCGCGGGCCGCGACGCGCTCAACGGGCACGCAGCGTACACGAGCGACAGCGACGGCTTAGCCGTCGCCGTGGTATTTCACGAGCTCGTAGGTCATCGAGGGAGTGCATGCGTGTGTGCTGCATGGGACATGTGGTGGTGATCGGCCTGCACCATTCCTGCACGCACTAGTTTGCCTGCTCCTTCTACGCCGGTGCGGTGTTGAGTCATGCCGGCCCAAGCGCATCTTCCCCCTTCGTTTTCCTCCATGTAGGTGCACGCCAGATGTGTATAATTTAGCCGCACTTTCCTTAACTTTCTCCTTGTCCCGCTCCTGCCGGTGTGTGTGACGTACGAACTTGCAGGTCGCGCATAGAGATTTTTAATTTTTCCTGTATTTCCAACCCGCTCGTTTCCTTTTCTGTTTTGTATCGTAGGGAGACTTGGCAAAGAAAAAGATCTACCCAACTTTATGGTGAGTGCTTAATGTAATATTGCCTCTGTTGTGTTCACCGTTCACTCCATGCAGGCGAGAGAGGGGAAAAAAAAATCGCGTACCTTTTAACTTTCGCCGGAAAATGTACATCATGTATCGCCATTCATGCAATGGCGGAAATGGATTGTCATCTGTAGAAATTTAACTCAACTTGTTCTCAACTTATTCAGTAATGTTGGAAACAATAGTTGTTGTCTAGGACCCTCACTTTTTATTGTGTTGTTCGTTTGATTACTATTAAAATCTGGCCTGCTGAAGTGACACTGATGTTGTCTGCTGTCTCTGGGTCAGATTGGCGAGAAGGTCCCTTCTCTCAATTGCAGGGCACTTTTCAGAGATGGGTTGCTACCTCAGAAGACAAAATTTATTGGATATGCCCGTACAAAAATGACCATACAGGAGCTGTGGGGAAAGATCACTCCCTTCCTCAAGGTAAGTTTGTCATACTTATGTACTTGGCACGTACAGTAAACAAGTTATTCAGTGTGTGTGTGCGTGTGTGTGTGCTGGCAAGATGTGATGAAAAATGTGACTAAGCAGCTAGAGCAAATAACTTGCTGTTCTGTGGAAATTTTATGAATAGCAGCATGATAAAGTGTATGCGATGTACTACACTGCCATCTAGCAATTGCTATCTGTTTCGAGACAGGTAATATCAGTTGTGCTACAGCTCTACTTTACGCACAGTTTAGACAGTTGTGGATTAATAATGTGCTTGAAGACAAAATTTCATGCTGACCTTCATTCGCTCATGAAATCATTTTCCTTATTTAGTTCTCGTTTAGTGCTTCTTGGTGCACAGACTTCCCAAGGGATTCGTATTATAGCCCTCGACTGTCCATTTTTCAAAAGTGTGTAATCTGGTAAGCTCGATCCTGGCTGCAAAATACATTCTATCACACCCATGCTGCCATAGAAATGTTAGTGTGAATGTGGAATATTTGCTGATGGGAAAATGTTAGCGGGGCAGCAAACTGTAATGGGGAAACGGTACTGTGAGTTATATAATGGTTTATATTCGTAAGGTGTTGGCTTCACTGGATGCAGAAAGGCTGAGAGAACACTGAATGGAATTATTTCTGTTGTCTTGATTCTCTCTCTAATTTCATAGCCTGATACATTTTTCTTTTGATGTTCAAGCTTATCACATGGCATTAAGGAGACACTGAGGAGGAATTTAAGTTGGCTTGTATTGATAGAATAACAGCTCCTAACCGCAAAAAGACCACTCTTGCTGAAATCAAAGCTCTTGTGAGGTCTGTCCATGGCGACGTACTTCCCGTGTAATGATATTGCGGAACGCGTGCAGTCTAGGACATCTCAGAACCACAGAAGTAACGTCTTAATCGCAAAGCCAACAGTCGGAGGCAATTGGATGGCAACTTTAAACGATAAAACGGCGCTTTTTTTTTTTTGTATGGCTTAACCACGAGGCTTGTGAGTTAGGTGGGGAAGCAAACTTTTTGAAGGCATTGAGGGGGCGCACACAGAAAAAGAAAAGGGAGGGGTAGTAACGAACAAATGATTGCAGCACCGGGCAGTGGAGGCAGGGTGGTACTGAGGAGGTGTTTTGCTGTGCTCAGTTGTGGTTCACACGTTTTTTAATTATTGCCTCTTGGAGCTTGTGGAAGGCGATGCCATGTTCATGCAAAACTTTGGTTTTCATATGGAATCAAACTCCCTTACCACTCCCTTGCGTTATATTCCTGCAACTGCATTACTCGTGTGATACTTGGAAAAAATCAAACATGGTGACTGATAACTGAAGATAAAACATTAGCATGTAACAGGGTGATGAGAGCAGGATGGAAGGTATTTCTAAATGATTATTTTCTAAACCAACACTGTGTATAGTAATCGTCCAAATTATGAAACAGCAGCAGCCATGACAGTACCAACAGCTGATAGTCAAGATTTTTTATTGATCTAAGGGAGATTACTACGGGGTTCTATTGTAAATAATCAAATGTACTGTTTGTCGTGCAATCTCAGGTTCCCTTTTCGGGTTGTCATGTGGAGTTCATCGGTCTCGTTATAGCAGTGCTGTTAGTAATCTGGCTGGATTCCTTTGCTAATGCAGATCAAGGAAGAGGAGAAAGGTCGCTTCAAGGACTTCACCCAGGTCAACTCTTACGTGTGTGGCCGATACGATGTGGGCGATGACTTCGCTGCGCTCGACAAGGAAATGCAAAAGCTTGAGGGTGCTTCCATTGGGAACCGGATGTTCTACATGGCATTGCCACCCACAGTTTTTCAGCCTGTTGCTACAAACATCAAGCAACACTGCATGAGCAAGCAGTGAGTCAAGGCAGCGATGGCTTTTGCATTGTCAGTATTGCTAACGCTTTTGTCTTCACGTTGAGAATGATCACTCATACTTTCTGCTTCTGAAATGGTCACTTATAAAGTGGCTACTATAGCTGCAAAAAGTTTTTGGTGTTTGTAGGTATGGGTTTAATTTAAGTGATGATCTCATTTGCATATCTTTTTTTTTTTCTGTATTTACGTATGAAGCAACCTTTACTTTAGGTGCGGTTTGTTGTGGTTGCATGAGTTGTGTCACTGCATGTAAAAATAAAGTTGCTTCATATAGAGCTGTGGCTATATCGGCTATATTAAAGTATACTGCTGGCAAATGTTCGCTTGTAAGTCAACTCTTGTTGCCTGTGTTGTTTCTTTCTTTCAACTTTTAGGGGCTGGACGCGAGTTGTGATTGAAAAGCCTTTTGGGAAGGATTCAGCCACTTCTGCTGAGCTTTCCAACCACTTGGCGTCGCTCTTCGATGAATCTCAAATATACCGCATTGATCACTATCTTGGAAAAGAGATGGTCCAGAATCTCATGGCCATAAGGTGAGTGACAGTTTCACTGTGCTATACAGCGTGATAGCTTGAGGTATTTGCCTGAAGATGGAAATGTCTGGTCTAGTTTTTTAACAGTGTGGTGTTATGTTCTGTTCGATTTAGCTTGCAATGGATTTTCAATCATTCATGATTGAATGATTTGGCTTGAGGTAATGGTGGCACTGTGATATGTATAGGTTGTAAGCATTACGAACAGCTTGCCTGTAGTTGAATTTTGCTGAATATTTCCTTGCTTGAACGTGACTGAGCAATAGAATCGGCACCTTCTGAAGAGATTATGGCAGTTAGCCTTGCACAGTTCACTTGATGCAAATTTAATCATAAACCTCATTTCTTTTATTAGGTTTGCCAACCAGATATTTGGTCCCACGTGGAACAGGAACAGTATTGCCAGTGTTGTGATATCATTCAAGGAGCCCTTTGGAACACAGGGCCGAGGCGGATACTTCGACAGCTTTGGCATCATCAGGTTGGTGTCGTGCTGGGACAGTACCACATTACGTTGTGCAAAACTTCTTAAAGTAGTTTTCAGTTTTAATGGAAGTTGTTTATAAGTCCAAAAGACTGAGGTATGGGTACATACCATATTTGAGGTTTTTTTTTACAAAGTCATTGGGATAACTGTGTACCACTGTTCTTCTACAAAATTAGGCGTCAAAGCGGCTTCATAGCAATGTCTTTAAATTCCTAGACATACTCGGAATGCAAATTTACCATTTGTAAGCATGTGAGACATGCACAGAACTTGTGCCTCATAAAGGGTTAGAGGGCAACTCGGTGTGGGTGGAGTTACAAACACTGTCCTCCACAACTTCCCATTTTTCAAATTACCAAGCGAAACCATTTTAAAACTGCGCAAACAGCAAACTGAAATTCAGTTCGTGGCCAGGAATGATACTTCATATGATGCAGAGATGACATCGCAAACATTACTAGAAAAACACTCGTAATGCGCATTGCATTGCTGAAGCAGTTACTGCTAACTATATCTTTTTCATAAAATGGCTGAGGAGACCTAACTCGGTCCTCAAATTTTTGTTAATGGAGTGTAAAGTGGAATGCAGATATTAACATGTTAGGAAAGTTTGTGGTGTTGAAATACAGTGTTGCTAGTAGAATTCGCCTGAACCGAGGAGGCCACTGAAATGGAAAACTTTAAAATCTATTTGTGCCATAATGGAATGTCACAGGACTGCCAAACTTGATAGAAGTAATCATAAGTAATCTAGAAGTTTCATTAAAGTATGGTATCCATGAAAACCCCTGTAGCTGCTATTTAAGGTGCTATTTAAGCACCTTAGTGCCTAATGTGTTCAGGTGCAAGCAGCGTGGCACATATTATCGCACAACTGAATAATTGCTTAATTGCCATGCTCACTGGCCTGGGAACTTTAAAATATGCTGTCCATTGCGCCGAAGCATTTTTTTTTTTTTTTTTAGCAAGGCCTTCTAGTGCACAGCAGCATCAACAGTGGCCTTTCTTGTGCCTCGGATTTTTCTTGTGCCTCGATGTGTCTTGCTTGCCCATCATAGTTTCGCGTTGTGTGCACCTGCGTCCACTTTTGTTTCCTTTTTCCCTAGGGACGTCATGCAGAATCACCTGTTGCAGATCCTCTCTCTCGTAGCCATGGAGAAGCCAGTGTCTACCAATGCAGAGGACATTAGGAATGAGAAGGTTAGTGCTGTAGACACTTATAGCCCTCGTGTGCGTGTGTCGCCTGATAATGGGTGACAGGATGGGGCTCTCCTTCCTGCTTTCATCCGCTTTGCACTCTGGAGCAGGAAATCCATGCAAGATGCCTTATTTCCTTTCTTCCTCTATCTCTCTATGTGTGAGTGCGTGCATGTGCGTGCGTGAGCTGATATGCCATAGCCATTTTGAATATTGGTACATGGCCCTGTGTTTTTGTGTGCATATGGCTAGTCTTTTGGTTAGTTTCTGTGCCTAGTGCCAAGCACATTATAATTATTTTTTTTATTTTTTAAAACAGTTTAGCCTACAGGTTGTGTATAAATTATAAGAATTTAAAATTAAGAATTTAAGATTTAAGAATTATAAGATGGGATGTTGCAGACGACTATAGCAAGTGGACTCAAGATAATCGCTTTATCGCGAACTTTTGCTGTTTTTTAAGCGAGGCTTGTTTGCACTCCTTTTTATAACTTTCTTTCCTTTTTCATTATGCCTTATGGCAAACAGCTCGATTAAAAAAAAAAGAATTTTGGTATGCCTAAATTGTTTGCACTGTAGCTTTCTTTGTTAATTTGTATTTGTTTATTTCCTCTGCGTCCTTAATACCTCTTTTTGTCTGTTATACTTCTGATTGTCGCTGTCTGTGAATGTGGTGTTACAAAAATGTTATATTGGTTTTATGACAGGTTAAGTTACAGGCATTTTTTTAAGGCAGTAATATTGTCTGCTCCAGGGAGCAGCAGTTTTACCTCTACACCAGTATAAAATTTTTTTTCCCTGACCTGGGTGGGAAGAGTGGAATTTTTCTTATAACATTCTGACGTCTCAAAGTGCGCAAGTTAGCGGTGGTTCCCCAATTAAAATGCTTTCTGTATTGTATAAGTCAAAGCAATCATGGGGGAATGCAGTCCACTTTAACATTGTTATATCGAAGGGCAGTGCTTTGCCACCAGTCTTCACTTGTAATGCGGTTGCCGAAGTGCACGACTCCAGTAACCCCGAGGGCCAATGGGAGGAGCAGTGTTGGTGTGACTGTCCCCCTACGCTGTGCGCAGGTGAAGGTGCTCAAGTGCGTCCCGCCGGTGGCCATGAATGACGTGGTGCTGGGCCAGTATGTGGGCAAGCCTGGTGGCACCGGGGAAGAGGCCCAGGGCTACCTGGACGACCCCACGGTGCCTCCAAACTCCCGCACTGCCACCTACGCCACTGCAGTGGTCTACATCAACAACGAGCGGTGGGAAGGGGTGCCTTTCATCCTGCGCTGTGGCAAGGGTACGAAAGACCGGACTTCCCATTGCTCTTCTTTGCGCATTCTTTGTGGGGCCGCTAGAGCTTTTTTTATGCGAAGCATACTACTTTAGCTACCACTTCAGCCCTTCACCGTGGTTTTGCGCCTCCAAATCACGTGATACATGACGTCACACCACGTGACACGATGACGTCACGACAGTGGAGAAACGGGGGCCCACCTCGCACCGTCGCTGTGGTTGTGCGCCTCCAAATTACGCGACACGATGATGCTTCGCATTGTCCAGGCTTAACCAAGTTAAACCTCAGCCATTTTTTTTCTTTTGTGTTGTTAAATTCTAACATTATAAACACTTTTTTTTTTTAATTTTTACAGCATAGTCTGTTAGAGGGTTATGATCGAATGTTATGAAGTATCTATTATAGGCAGTAAACAAAGGGGTCACGTGGCTTCGATCCCATGTGACCATGACTCTGTAACAACTGGCAGTGAAGCTGTTGTCACACCACGTAAACACAGCTTTCAGCTTCTTTCATTGTTACCATTTGTGGGCCAAGTTTTACCAGGAAAGCCAGTCTCTTGAGCAAGTGAAAGCTTCATTCGTTTTTATGTGCAACGGTGTTTCTCTTGAGCACATGAGGTCTTACGTGTGTGTATGCATTTGCACATGTTCATGTACAGTAATGCGAACAAGAAAACTGAAGTGCCAACCAAATACATGAACCATACTAGCTCTACGGAAGGAAGTACAAGCAGGGTTGATTAACACTTCTGAAGGAAAATCTTTTGCATCTCCATAGTGAAGTTAGCTTCCTCTCTCACTAAGATCTCATTTTGTTGTTCGTGTTTCAGTTGGATTGCGTTTCATTTGTTGAGTATATAGTACATGTGTGTGCCTTTGATTGGGCAAAGTGCTAGCTGACCCTGTGTATTCTGTTGTAGAGAGAAACAAGTTTGCTTCAAAATTCCTCAATGTGCTTGTGCAGCAGCTCAGAAATGAAACAGCCTCCTCTTGCCTTCATTGTGACAAATAGCCACTCGCCAACTTACTCTGCAGAAGTGCTCAGGCCATACTGTCATGATTGCTTAGATTTTAAGTAGCTACCCAAATTCTCATCTTCTTGGCCATGAGAAGGCTCCTGTGGCTTTGTTTTATTTTATTTTTAACCACCAACTGCTGTGAAATAGTAGCTAATTGCTTTTATGTGTACTGGATAAGCTCTTAACCTAAGCCAACAGAAGAGGCACAATCTAGATGCGTTAGGTCAGCACCCTACTCTTTACATAATTCACTCTAAGCCGTATATATTGCATAACTGGAAGTTCCGCTTCAACTGTTGCTTCCTTTTCAGCAATGAGGTTGAAGTTAGGCATCCAAGATAGTGCAAATGTCTAGGCCCCATCTTTTCAGGAGCCAAGCTCTTTGGAATGTTGCATGCACTTTTCGTCTTGCATCCCTTGCTGCATCGCTGCGTGCTGTGTCTTGTGCAGCCCTGAATGAGCGCAAGGCAGAGGTGCGCATCCAGTACAAGGACGTGCCAGGTGACATCTTTGGCGGTGAAAGCAAGCGCAACGAGCTGGTGCTTAGGGTGCAGCCTGGTGAGGCCATCTATGTCAAATTCATGGCCAAGAAACCCGGCATGGCTTTCGACATTGAGGAGACGGAGCTGGACCTCACCTATGGCAGCCGCTACAAGGTTCCTGCCACTTTTCTTTTTTTCTCTGTCTCTCTTGCTCTCTGTTTCTTGAATGTCACCTTTGGAGAACGAAGGGACGCCTACAGTTAATACCAAAAAAAAAAGGGTATTTTCTTAGCCTATGCATTGCAACATTTACGTTTGCATTCACATTTGCAGAGGCTCGGGGAAACTGGCACTTCCCTTCCAGCCTCCTTTTGCTTTAACTCATCTTTGCAAGCAGTCTGTGAAGATGTTTCTTCAGGAAGAAAAGGAAGGCCACGGCTGCTTTTGCTGTAGTTTTAGTCTGTTTAAATTTTATTAGTCACTGTTTCATTTATAGATACCTAGCGTTTTCCAGTGTCTTTTACAGTGTCTTTCCATTGGCTTTGCCATTCCCTTAGTTGTGCATCAACAGAGACTTAAAAATGTCACATTTCTGCGAAGTTTTCGAATGATCTAACTGACCACGATGTGTCCCACTTGTTCTTGTAGGGTATGACCATGCCAGATGCCTACGAGCGGCTCATTTTGGATGTTTGCTATGGCAGCCAGGTGCATTTCGTGCGCAGCGACGAACTGGCAGAGGCGTGGCGGATTTTTACGCCCCTGCTGCACCAGATAGACCGAGAAAAGCCCAAGCCAGTGCCTTACGAGTATGGCAGGTATGTTGCCGGGCCATCGTTTGCTGGCAGCATGCATGGGCCACTTCACGAAACAGTGCGACTATGTGTTAGAGCAGCTTTGCCTAGCTGAGTTTTCAGACACACCGAACAAAGTTGGTAGGTCTGGCTGTCTTCCTGGAGCCACTCTGACAAGAAAGAGTGGTCCCTTATTGCAAACCACTTTCACTTTTGCTTTTCGGATTGCTGAAACTCCAGGGGTGATCCATAGTGCCATTGACACCATGCTGTAGAGACACTTCCCATCTCCAAGAGCTGTTTGTATGAACCATTAGATAACCTAAATGTAGCCAGGAAATGAAGGAATTAGGTGCAGTGCATAAGTGCTGTAATTGAGTCGAAGAGGTTTCAGAGGTGCCCTTCAACTCAGCCATTGCTGACTGAGAATGTGCTGTTTGTAAGGTGCCACTAATGACATGTTTGTTGTTTCCAACTCTTATTTGCTTGTATATTGTATGCTTACCCTGCTAAGGTCTTGTCAAAAAACTGCAGTATCTATAAAAATAAAATTTAAAAATGTGAAGTAGCTGGTGCTACAGTAAATTTATCATTTTTGTTAGCCTTGTGAGGTCCTCAGAATATGTATTTTCTGCTGTAACATGCTATGTTTCAGCACACATTTGCAAAAGCCAGCAGCTTGTTGCAAGTATGGAGAGTTTGTTGCTAGTCACTTGCACAGTCAACATAGCCATAAGATTTTAATTGGGGCTGACTGCTTACTAGCATTTGGTGCTGCTTTTCTGGCCCCCAGTACTGCCGCTGTGTCATCTTGGCTAAAAGTGGTCAACTTTCTTTTTATCTTCCAGCCGAGGCTTCAAGGAGGCTGATGATCTCTGGAAAAGAGTGGGCTTCAAATTCTATGGCACATATCGTTGGACTAAAGCTTAAATTCCATCCCTGTTTATTTATAATTCCAGTGTACATCTGAGAAAAAAAAGAAAAAACATTGTTTACGAAAGAAAAGCAGTGAAAGAACAAGATGTACTGCTTTAAACGTTTTTCAAAATAAACATCTAAACATTCAGCTTTGGCTTTCTCATTCACCGAAGCCACTTGCTGTTGTATTTCAATAAAATATTCACTAACTATATGTCCTTTTCAGTCATCCCACTTCATTACCTATGTACCTCTTGAGGTCCACTGTGTCTAGGGAAATCCTTAGACATGGAGCATGTCTCTATCAAGGGAGTAATTATTAATTCGAATGCACTGAAGTGCAGCATAAGGCTACAAAGGAATGCTAAACAGCTTCCTCAGAAATTTATAGTTGAAAAATTCTTTGCAATTTAAGCTGATTTTTTCGTCAACTGCAGCAGTTCTAAGCATTCCTCTGTAACATAGCATGGAGAGACCGACAGAAGACAAATACAGGGTGCGGCAGGTATTTGAGATCATTCATTAAAGATGGCACACCATCCTGTACATCATAATTACAGATACTTTTTTGCTGCAGGTAAGTGTGTTAGAATTCGGATAACTTGGGAAATGGAGGAACATGCTGTCATCATCTCCTTGGCTGCAGGCAACTCGGATTCAGAGACGACTACATTCTTGATGCTTGCTGGGTCATTCGTTTTTAAAGTATGGAAAGAATTTGAGGTTGCCAGGTTGATGTGGATGCTGTCTCGCCCAGGAAATGACATTGTCGGCGCTGTAACACTCTCTGGATGCTGGAATTCATCAGTCGCATCATAATTGAGGATGGTCAGAAATTGATGAGGGCCCTTACCAAGGGGTTGGAGATTGATGAGGCCACTACCAGCCGTGTCGTTCATGAGGGCCTTCTGTACAAGTCGTTATGTGAAGAGGGCAGTTCTCAGACAAAACCAAGGAAAGCTGCTGAACCATGGCCAAATGCCTCCTGAACAAACTCCAGAGTCAATGCTGTTGCTTACACTGAGGTATTGAACACAATTTTGAAGCCCTGGATTACTGCTGTAGCACAGGGGAAAGCCTATTGTACCCAGTGGCATAGGCCAGGACGCTTTTTTCTTAAATTTTCTTCTTAGTCCCGGAATAATTATAGCACAGGGGAGGCCATATGTTTTCACCCGGACTCTGCACCATCCCGCACAGCCTGTACAACTCAAGAATGGATGGCTGAAAATCTCCCATGACCATGTTGCTCCAAACGTGGCCTCGTAGCTCCCCACATGTCGACTCAATGGACTACTGCGTATGGGGCGTGGCTGAGAGGGAGTCCAACAGGCACTTACAAAACACCACTGCAGCTCTCAGAGGAGCTGTTGACACAACTTCTTACATTCCAAAGACGCATCTCTTCACTGCCTACAGTCGGTTTCGACGGTGTGTAGAGTCTGTTATTGCTGCTGATGGCTACTTCATTGAATGACGTCCTTCACTGTGTGTATGGTCACTTGTACAAAATGGTAAAAGAACACAAATGCTCTATCTGTAGCCTCTGTGTCTGTTTCCATGAGGACATAACTTTGTTCTCAAATACCTGCTGCACCCTGTGCATGGGATGAGTGTTGCTGGTCCTCCTGTGCTCATTAGCTCTTGCAATGTTTCACTACCAACTAGTCCGAGTCGTTATCGTAGTTAGTTCCTTTGTAGACTAATTAATGGCTGTGTTAAAGTGGTTGCTAATGGGTACTCCCTTAAATGAGGACTTGCAGCATTCTAAAAAAATTGGAAACGTGGATGTATTGTGTTAACCTAAACATGGAGCTACTGATGCTAGAGCTTATCATGCCACAAGCATATCATAGAGAAAAATCTGTTTATAGTTGCAGCTGGACAAAAGATTTTTTCTAGGCGAATGGCGTTATAACTGAAACTGCCTACATTCATGCATGGCAGCTTGAGTTGCTCAGGTAGGTCTGGGCCATTTTGGTCATGTCCAGGTGAGCACGGAAGTGCACCGTCCTGAGGTTATGCGTTCAACAGGATCTGTAATACACTAGTGGCTTTTCGATTTTGTTTGACCATGCCATGTGTACCTGGTGATATTTACAGGTCAGTTAAAAGATAGGGTGAAGAGGAAAGATTGATATATGGCTGCTGTTGCCTGTTCGTGCCTGCAATGCATGGTGTATTTTGTTGCTCTAAATAGCAACACATGCTACTGCTGTCTTCGTCGCAATGCGAATTTTAATTGTATAGTTGGATACAACTTAAGTCTGCAGTGAAGCTCCTCCCACATTCAACCTCCGCGCACAGAATTCCTCCACTACAAAGAAGTAGTCCGCTGCTTAAACGTTCCTTGTAACGTAAACAAGCTTATCACAAGAAAAAAATTATGACCTCTAGAGTTTTGATGCATGGATAATTGTTTTATGTAGTCAAAAATTAAAAAAAGATGATTTCGTGTACACTTGCGATTGCCCAGCGGAGTAATACAAGACGCCGCGGAGCGCGGCCCAGTGTTCGCAACTGCTGTTTTTTTTTAAGTTGTATCCGACTATAAAAATAAAAACTTCCTTTTGAAGAGCAGTGGAGCTTTAGCAGACCTATAACCAACCTAACCTATCAATGTGCATACCGCTGAAAGTTCCTTGGTAAGAAAAATTTGTAATCAGGTATGGCGAAGAGAATTTGTACTTCGTGAAAATTCCACTTAGGTACCCCATCTGCAGCGAATTTGAAAATAGCGAGTTTTAGCAGCGGCGCACGGTAAACACGGCAACTACGGTAACTGTAACCGCCGTACGGCTATAGTGCCTAGATTATTCTAGGCACTATAGTACGGCAAATGTGGCTAGGAAGCCTGGAAACGGCAGCGCATTACCGTATGTAAAAAGGCCGGTTGAATTACTTTGACATCAATCCCAGAATTTCGCTCTTCTTTCTGAGCTTAACTTCGGAATTTGCTGTTGTTTCAGTCAGTGCTATTTTATCTCTTAAGTGCGATCTGCTAAACAAATCGCAACACTGTGGCTCATTTTTTTTTTTTCATATGCAGCTTATGTGCGAATTTATAATCTCGCAGTTTGTGCAACACTCGTTACGCGACATTTCGAAAGACCGTCGATTTGCTACAGAACGATGATCCACTGATGACGTGTCCGACGGGAAAGCGTTCAGCTGGGGCTCGCTTTCGTTAATTTTTTTATGACGAGCTATCTAAACACCGTATTTATTGTTCAGACTGCGGTGAAAATTAAGGGATACATACAAGGATTGACCCATGGGGTCTCATGGCACTGGGCGCGATCTGTTAAAAGGTATGGCTTATAACTGAGAAATTTTCTGGAAAAGGAGCAGTTTATTATTAGGTGGCGCATATGGATCAGGAAATACGATAGACGCGCCCGGCAACCAAACGGACAGAATCTAGAAAACCTTCCTGTTTTCAGGTAACCGCTAAATCGAGAAAATGACGGTTTATAATGTGATCAAACTTCGTTCTGGCCTAAGAGTATTGCAGTTCAAACACAATACGAGCGCTTCGGCCATCGGCAGCTTTGGCGCTCGCGCGCGCTCAAGCAAAAACCAGGAGTGATGACGTCAAAACTCTGCGTGGGCTACGTCACCGCTGTTTACAGGAGCGCCATCTTGCCTTGTAGAAATTAAAGGGTCCGCGGCGCGACGCTTGATCTGCTGTAGAAAGCTAATTACGAGCAGAATGCTTCCCTTGCCTCTGCATATGTTGGCTGCTTAGTTTAGATCAAAAAGAGCGAGAATACCTCTTGGAACATCATCCCTTAAAGCAGGAGAATTTCCGTCGCGTAAGGTAGGTAGGCTCGAACTTGCCGTCGCTACCGCAGCCAAGTGGCGGCCCTCGTTATTGTGGCTCAGCGCCGCTGCTGCGTTGTTACCAGCTTGCATTCACTCCAGACTTCGACGACATCGTTTTGCAGACGCAGATCTTTCTGCTGGCTTGGAGCACAATGGCGCGGAACAAGCAGGAAAAGCGAGGTTGGCCTGTAGACCTCATTTTACATGTTTTTGTTTGGAGTGGCACGAGGGGCGGGGATGAGGCTGTAGGAGACGTTCGATAAATATGTATTTTTTGAAAACTTTTCCAGTGCCCGAGCTCGACCAGGCGAGATCGAAACTTGAAGGCGTTCTGCAGAGCCTCATGGAAAAAACTGAAGAAAGGTGATGAACGCGTCGAGCAAAGGATATCCCGTTATTCACACGTGCGCGTATTGAGATGCGCTGTGGGCCTCCGCCATTTCTAAACGAGATTTTAAAGTCGACAAAATTTCTGAAGAGCAGTGCTTCTAGCATGTTTCCAGTGCGTCGCAATTGCTTGCACAATTTTTGTAGTGGTGGAGCGAGCGCAGTTACCCAACCAGCTGGAGCACTGCGATGTCGCTTAGATTTTAAGGCTCATCCAAACAGCTGGCGATCCTATGATTTCTTGCCCCGTAATAAAAAGTCGTCACTGCACAGCGCCGTGATTTAAGTCTGAACCCGTGAGACCATGAATTCGTGTCATTTATGTGATCACAATGGAGGCTTCTCACGTTTTTTTTTTCTTTCAGCCAGAGCTCATCATCTCAATCAGATGACGAATCGAAAACAGTGGACGCTGCTGCTAAGTGAGTGCATGATTAGTAGCTTCAACGGTTTGCATAGAAGGATCCGCTATGTCCTAACACAGTGCCACTTGATGTTGAAGGGACTCGTCACCTAAAAAGGTGCAGAAAACTCAAAGGAAACGCCGCCGGAAAGATGACTCAGCTATTCAAAATTCAAGTAAGTTTCACCTACGAAATATGTAGATTCTTGTCCTGGTTGAATACCTCTCAGTTAAGCATGTGATATCGCTAGAGAGTTCACTTTTATGTCATATTCTTCTACCATGTGTTGGTTCAGCTGTAGTTAGTGCCATTACTGCTTCATCTCCCTTTGTGTGTGCATTGGTCCTCATATATTGTGAAATCTAAGGAGGCAAACCTGGATGCTTCAAACCCTGCCAAAGATTACTTAAATGTATGTGAGAATGCACAACGGTGAAACACTCACTATACACCTGAATGATGCTGGCACGTGCATGGCCAGACGAGCTCTCCAATGGTGGATGTGACAGTGGTGCCATCCGTGCCATCTTTGAACAGCAGAGATGATGCTAAAGTCAGGCTGGTGACATCATTTGAATATCATCAAGCCTGTGAAGCCCTAAGATCCTTCTTATATTATTGTCGGAAGCGGTTGTGCACATAAATCCTAGCATCAAGCAGTTTTTCCTGTGATTAGCTTTAAGGCCAGTTTTTAGTAAGAGTGAAAACATTGACATTTATTTCTTTCTTGTTTTTTCACAGACACGTATATCACCAAAATATATGGCTGCAGTGTTGATCTTGCCCAGTTTGATGAGAATTCCCCATTGTACTCCATGTGTCGTAGCTGGATACAAAATAAGCCCCTGCAGGGTATTGAGAAGAATCACAGTGGCGATGAGGTCGACAAGACAAAGGTGAGCGGCATTCCTCCAGTGCTTGGTCGGAATATCTGCACTGTTTGCAGTGACTCACTGTCAACATTTAATGTTGCACTCTCTTTAGAAACGTTAATTGAAATGTGGCTTCCAACATGACTGCTGTTACTTTGCGGTCATACTTTGCACAGCAGGAAAAATGTTCATTGCTTTTTTTTCAACATGTTTTCGATTGCAGTAATTCCCTCCTCTGTCAAAAATGAATTGAAATATCATACTCGTATAGTCTGCAGCAGTTTTGCAGTAAGTGTTGGCACTGCATGTTCTTGTGAAGGTACTATTGCTTTATGAGCTGCAAGATTTGGCTTTTTCTGATTTGGTACTACCTCCAGTGACAATGTATTTCGGTTCAGTCAGACAGGACATGAAGGTGATGAATTCAGTAATGGCAGTAAAGGAAACCAGTGAAGTTTTGCACCTGGAAAAAATTCTCAGCACAAGCCAGCCATTCAAAGTGATGTGACTGGCACTGCAGTGGCTCAGTGGTTATGGTGCTCGGCCGCTGACCCAAAAGTTGTAGGTTTGATCCTGGCCACGGCGGTAGCATTTCGATGGAGGCGAAATGCTAGAGGCCTGTGTACTGTGTCATGTCAGTGCACACACTGAAAGAACCCCAGGTGGCCGAAATTACCCGTAGCCCTCCAGTGCAGTGTCCCTCATAGCCTGAGTCACTTTGGGACGTTTGAACTCTACAAACCGGCCAACCAAAGTGATGTGATTGTTGGAACACACTCTTTGAATGGTCTTGATGGTTCTGCTCCCCATGCAGTCATATGCAAAGTTTTAGGTTGTTTGCTTATACTTCACAATTCCTAAAGGGACGCCGAAGGCACCTCCATCTAACTGTTGTTTGCGGCAACAGTAGATTATCTGCCTCTTTCTCGCTATGTTGACATTTGTCGAGCAGCAAAGGACGCATTCATCAGTGAGAAAATTAGATGCAAAAATCGATTCAAACTCTTGACATCCTTACCGAAAAGAACTGGTTGCCACCGCTTTGAAGTGAATGGCAATGTTGCTAGCCTCTGGAATCCATGCCCAAAAATTGGTGTCGACGCAGGCATTTTACTTGTGAAATTGGCCAGTGAAGGTGACACCTGTATTTCGTTTTTTGGTCTTTTTTAATCACTGAGAGAGTGACACCTTAGCGATTAGAACGTGGTAACCAGTCAGTAGAGGCCAACTTCTGTTTGTCTTCAGTGACCCTTCAGGATGTTAGTAGTTAAAGGATAAGAACGGCAGCTGCATGTCAGCCATGCCCGAAAAATAATTTTTTTTTTTGCTATCAGTTGCATTTCATTCATTCATTCATTCATTCATTCATTCATTCATTCATTCATTCATTATTTATTGCATATCTTGCGAAATACAAACAAACGTTGATGGACCCATAGCCATTGGCTAGTAATGGGTCTATAATCAACATAGGATGCAAAATGAATGCACCACGTGAACAAATGAAACATGAAATACAATCCATAACACAATAACTCATAACATGCATAGTTTATACAAGAAATGAATATAAAGTTACTTATCATTCGCAGTATTTCTGAAAAAAGAACCTCTTCAAAGAAGGAGTAAAATTAGAGGCTTGTTTTATGTTTAGTGGTAAAGAATTCCAAATAAGAGCGCCGTTAAATTCTACGAGCCTTTTTCTGTACTGGTTCTGACATGGAGGTAGATTAAAATTTTGGTTTGTGGCAGCTCTTATGTTTAGTAACAGAATTTTAAACAAAGTGATGGGAAGTGGATCATTAGTTACTATGATTCTGTGAATGATCTGAGGAATTTCGAATTTGTACAGTGCATTTAGTGGCAGAACATGAAGAGAATTGCACAAGTACATGCTACATTGAGAACTCCCTGAAAAGGATATAATTCCTAATGCGCGTTTTTGTAGACTGAACACAGATTCCAGGTAAGTAGTAAAGGTGTTTCCCCATGACTCAATGCAGTAACTGAGGTGACTTTGAATAAAGGAAAAGTAAAGAATGCGTAGGATGAGGTACTGGAAACATTCACGAGCCTTAAGTAAAATAAGACATCCATATGTCAGCTTCGAACAGAGATGTGTAATATGTATTTTACAATGCGTATCAGATTCAAAAGATACACCTAAATACTTGTAGGAGACAACTTGTCAAAGTTTTGTTCTGTGTAATGATATATTCAGTTCTTCGATATTCAATTGTTTTTTCCTGGAATGAAAAATTGTGTATTGCAAACACTTGCACCATTCAGGTGAAGCTGCAACCCTAAAGAATGTGCTAAATTGTCTGTGGTTGCTATATATTAATGCTTCGGTAATAGTAGTGCTAGGTGTTATGCTAAAGCTTAACCATTCCTCAACCCATTTGCTTCCACGGGCAGTCTGCGACGGCACTGTATGATCTGGGTTGCTGGAAAGAATGAGCCATCTCAAGAAAATTGCAGATTGAGAGCAAGTAAAATTTTTCTTGTTTGTGAAAAATCTTGATGCAGCCAAGTATGTGAACTGCAAAGTGGTGCTCTTCACTCCCCCCCGCTTCCCTCTTTTTTTTTTTCTTTTCTACACAGAGCACCGATGATGATGCAGATGATGAAGACGTAAAGGGCATTATCGCATTGCCTGCACCTGTGCCTCCACCGAAGGACGAAGATGGCAAGGTCAAAGACTTGAGGATACCTTCACCAGTTCCACAGCCATCTGAAAAGTTTTTCATGGCATCGGTGAGCATTTCTGGTTGTGATGCATGGTGTACAGTTGCGGCCACAATAGTGCAGAGCATGATCCTGCAATCGAACTCCTCTCACACCTCACCCAATAAAAATTAAGAGGTACTTCACACGTGCCGGGAAATGCCGCTAGTGAACTCGCATATAAATCAAAGAAGCCTTCATAATTTTTGCCGCCGCGGTGGCTCAGCGGTTATGGTGCTCGGCTGCTGACCCAAAAGACGCGGGTTCGATCCCGGCCACGGCGGCTAGAATTTCTTTGGAGGAGAAATTCTAGAGGCCCGTGTACTGTGCGATGTCAGTGCACGTTAAAGAACCCCAGGTGGCCGAAATTTCCGGAGCCCTCCACTACGGCGTCTCTCATAGCCTTAGTCGCTTTGGGACGTTAAACCCCATAAACCAAACCAAACCTTCATAATTTTCCTGCAGAATGCGTGAGAAAAGACCGAACATTGAAGCATGCTCTGCATTATTTTGGCCGCAGCTCTTGTTTCAGCTGTAAGGGAACCTATAGTGAATGTGTGCCTTAAATTCTGAACACTGCGTGTGCAGATTGTTGTATTCTTACATCACTTTACTTCTTCAGTCCCTGCTTTTTTTTTTTTTTTTTTGCCACTCTTTCTCGCCCTCTCGTGTAGAGTAATGGGAGAAGCATGTTCCTCCTCATGTTACGTCTTTGCTGTTTTAACTGCATAGTGACACTCTGATTTCTCAGCAGGTTTAAAATGTCGGAGAAATTAAGAATGAAATTGATGGCGTAATGTGTGGTCATCCTGATTTCTCGGCAACAATGCTTCCCAAACGTATACGCTGCTTAGAAACCACAAGAGGACACAATGACAGAGGTGTGAGACAGTGGTAGAAAGTGTTGTGGTCATAGCATTGCAAGGTCTATAATTATTTGGAAATAGACTAGGGAAAAGTTGTGAAGATGCCGATAAATGAGTTACCGGCAAGGGAGGAAGCCACCGCAGTTTAGGGCTTGCAACCAGATGAGCATAGTGTACTAGAGATGAACGACATTCTTGTCAATGTAATCATGGAGAGTGCAATTTAAATTGGAGTTTCGAGCGGATAAATGCTACTTATTCACTTGTGCTCTCCTAGCTGTCAATTAGTGCTTGCCTCTCAGTCAAGTGGTCATCTCTCTTCCTTGTTGTGAAGGTAACTTCTTCATGTCATTTTCAGGATGACACTGAAATTGTGCCTGTGAGCGTCCTTTTGGCTGGTCATCAAACACGCTGGAAGACTGTGAGACAAAAGTGAGCTTGTTTTTTATGCACTTGCATTCAAGAGCTGGGAGGCACATTGACAACTTTCTGTTGTCACCGTCAGTTGAAACACAAATAGGATAACTGTAATGTCAAAGGAGTGAATACATCAACACTAGCTGTTGGAGAGGAAATTCAGGCTCATGGCCTTCTTCACATAGAAGTGACTTAATGGGGGATGCTGGCCTTATAACTTTTTTTTTATTTCTGGCACAATCCTTACTGTAATTATCACAAAAGTATGCTTTTTTTTATGTAGGGTCAAAATATATGACGAGATCATAACTTACATGTACACATGATGCATGCTTGTATTGTAGGGAGTGTTTGAGGGGTGGTTACGCAGACTATCACGGCAAATGGCCTGTGTCGGATAGTTGCATGCTTTTGGTGCCAAAAGCTACCATTACATTACACTACATTAGCCACTACACTACAGTAGCACCTACATTAGCACCTGTAATTTGGTTTTCACATAAGCAGCTAAACTGTTGATTATCACTTGGAATGGAGAAGAGGCTGTGGTACCTTCCGTGCTAGTAACCATTTCATATTAATAAATGTTGACTCTTACTAAAATGTCTCAAGTGGTTTTGAAGTGTGCCTCTGTGCACTTGCTTGTTTTTAGTCCACTAGCACTAGATGCCTCACTAGTGAAACCGTCATAAGTAAGCTATGCAAAGGGTCCATGCATGTTTTGCTAGTGCACTTTCGTCACATTTAGTTTAACGAAGTAGACTGGGGTCAATTTTTTTAAATTTGAAAAAGCAGTGCTGGAGGGGTGCCTTTAGCTCAGTGCCAAATCATGAAATAATTGCCTCTGCATCTTTTAACCGATTTGAAACGTGGTACAAGTTGCGCCTGAACTGATAATTTACGTGGAACGCACTCGACAGCTGAATGCTTTAGTCAGCCTTGTTTTAACACTTCTTCTTCCGTCAGGTGGAAGGAGGCAGCCATGGCAAATGAGGAGCGCTACAAAGAGAGTGCAACGATGCTTCTCAAGGCAATGAGGCAAGTTGGGTCCTGCAAGATTCATACGAGTCAGTCCCTACACCTGGCTGGTACAGCTGAACTTGTGCTATGTTCTTAAGGTTGCTTTCGTGATATTCAGCCTTTTCATGCTTTAGCACCCAAAACCCAGTTTGTTCTCTTTGTGGGTGAATCCTTTCTTCTCTTGCCTGCCGTGTGCAACTGTATTTGCCACGGTTGGTCCAACTTGCAGGTCCACTGCATTAGTGCAGTCTTTTCTTCTTTTTGCGCGGTTTGCTGTTTTTACATTGCCTCCTCATAAATAGTTCTCAAAATGGGTGCCACAGATATGGGGCAAAATTATTGGATGACTGCAGCTACGAAATTGCCAAAGCATTGAGAATGTGTTTAAATAAGTATTAACTAGTCCTTTGTTTCCAAGCTAGTGAGTATTTTATAACTGGACTGTGACAAACTCCGGTTACTCTAATTTAAATAGTAAAACTCTTCAAAAAAAAAAAAGCAGGTTTTAATTGTCACATTTTTGCAGCTGGTCTGAAACTTGCTTCCTGTCCAAGTAATGAGCTTTAGAAGAAATGCGCTTGCCATGTTGTACAAAACAGACATCTTGCGGGATCTTTGTGCGACTTACCCTGTGTTACCTTTCACATTCCAGCAGTGACCAGGATGCACCATCACAATGGGAGAGTGCACCAGCGTGAGGAAGGAGTGTTCCTACTTTGTCTCGAGCCAACTCTGTGAATTGCACTACTCCATCTGGAGAAGCAGTGGATGAGGGCTGAAAATGCCACACTTTGAAAACTTTATTCAGAGAATGAACTTGCTGGAACACCTGCAGTGCAGCCACATGTTTCCTTCTTGGGATTGTGCGCGTGTCTAGCAGTAATCATTGTGCAGTGATGCCAAGCCCAGCCTAGGGTAGTTAGCTCACCAAGGCAGGTAAGTGGGGTTCCAGAGACTTCCTCTCCCCATTAAGGCTCAGTTGAGGCGTCCACTGAGATGTGAGACAGTTACTGTGCCATTTCCTTTCCTCAAAAATAGATTTCCGTGCCACAATTGTGACACAACCGTATGTCCTGCACCACTGTCGTGCACCACTGCGAGTGGTGTCATGATTTTTCATTGCATGTAGCATGCGTCTGTCAGGTTGGAGGCTAGCTTGCGATAGGTATTTGAACAGTGTATTTCACGCGGACCTTTGTGGATTGAGTGTATTCTGGAATCGGTGTTAGGAGGTGTGTCTTTGTTTCATTATTGCTTTCACCTTCACAGCACGTAAGCAGTCTTAAATGCCCTCTGAATTTTTTTCACGAAGGAGGTGTCAATGAGACTGCGCCATGTGTTTGGGCTCTGTTACCATGATTACACGTGTACATGCCTCACAACTCCCCTTTAGAAAGGTTTGAATGTGCAGTCACTGGAGTGTGCTTTATGTGCTAGCTTGCTCATATAGATGGGGGAGCAAGTGTCTAGGCATCCATAGAGCCTCATTCATGTCCAGAGTCCGGCCTTCAAGAGAATTCAGATAATTAAATTAATGAAATCCCCATTTGTCTGTTGTTCCTGCTGACGGCAACATCGAAAAGAACGTGGCTGCTTACGCACAGTTCTTCAAATATGCTCAAATCCAAGACTTTTTGTGGATATGAGCAATACTAGGGGCCCTAATTAATGTTGCACATTTGGAGCCAGGCAAGCAATTTATTATGAATGCAGCATCTAGTCTCTTTCCATACACATGCCAATTTCCACAGCCAGCCAAACTTGCTATTGCTTACAAGCTGTGCCATCTCCAACATGACTTGCCCAGGAAGAATGGTTGAAAAAAATATTGCATGCAAGAAGGCTGCCCTCGAGTCCTGAACTTTCAGGATCGAGAAAAGACTAGGCCACCTATGTATGGTCAACACTATTTGCACAGCACCCTTGAAGTACATCATTTTCTGTTCATGGTGGGTGTAAGAAAGACGTCTCAACTGCCACTGCAGTTCTCGTGTAGACACACGCACAGATTCATTGCCTTCCATATGAGCGCACAGTCTTCTAGCTGTGCAGATGTACAAATGGCTGGCCTAGGCAGAGTGCAGTCATTGCGGCTTGAGATATACGCTGGCCAGAGGGTGCTTGGATTGCTGTAATGTCCTGTGAACATTTGCCAGCGGCAGCTGGTTGGGCTCTACAAACGACTTGCAAGCTTGCTGTTGGCATCTTTTCACTAGTACAGCGCCAGCTGTATTAGCCTAGCTCTCCTGGTTTCATGTCATTGCCCTGTCTGCATGTCCCATTGCACAGCAAAAGAGAGGAGACTTCATAGATGTACAAAGCTACTGGCTTGTGCACAGCCAACCTATGGCAAAGGCCAACTCTGGCGACTGAGTTTGAATCGGAGTCCCTTACCAAGGTACAACACAGAATGCATTCCCCCCTAAGCACTGAATTGGCTACTGCAGCTATTTGTCTCTCTTTGGCTGCAGTGGCAGTCATGCTTGGGGGAATGACTTTAAGAACCAGCTAGCGCTGATCAATCACCGTACCCTAAGGGCTCCAGTTTTTTCACTAGGTGTGCTAAGGGTCTCTCATCCACATTGTGTGGAGTCCTGGCTTTGGCAGAGAGGTGCTCGTACAAGTGTGCTGTTCTCACACACTCATCAGCTACCCATACTGGTCTGGAACACTTCACACCGTGAATATGTGAGACAAGGTACAGGATCTGTTGTGCTGCTTCTGATAAAACAAAACACTTTTATCGGGCCACCGCCGCTTTTCGGCAGCAGCGTGTGGGTAGCGGGGTGTTGGTTCTGCACATTGACGGAGCAGCTGCGTAAGGCCGCTGCCGCTCCTTGGATTTTTCAGGCATGAATGATGCCACAGAGCCTCGGCAGCCCGAGACTGTGGTGAGGGCGCCGGCTTTTCCGCCTCACGAGCTCCTTAAAGGGGTCCTGAAACACAATCTTAGTTAACTGTTCTGCCTGTTGATTACATACATTGAGTTGTAATGGTGCTATTAGCGTCGGTAATACCGCATATATTCCGTTTTTTAATATTTTAATGTCCTCCCAAAAACAACTTCATGGCTCTGATGGTGTCGCGACACAGTGGTGGGTTTTTAGCAGCGGATATGACATCACCTGGCGCGAGCTTGATGATCGGACAAACAGTAAATATACTGCAAATTGTGTGAATAAATAGACACATTTTGCACCTGTCTGCGTTTTATATTAGATCAACAAAAACAACTTGTTTGTCTTAGATAAAAGCCCTGCAAAACAAGTCAAATAAAAATACACCACCAGGGGCGCTCTGGCATGGAAACGACGCTGCCAGTCTCAGCAAAAACGAGTTACAGGGAGCAGGCAACCATGGAGTACAAACTTCCGCGACGTGCTCTGGCTGGCTGTTTTGATTGGTTGCGCCAGGTGCCATCATTGGGAGAGCGAAATAGGAGTGGGAAGCCCCGCCAACATCGAGTTGAGGGCAGCGTTTTGTTTGCTTGTATTTTGAAATTTCTCCACTGAATAACTCCCGTTCCTGTGCATCGATTCCTGTAATTCTTTTTAAGTCAGCATCTGTGTGACACAAAGAACCCACGTAAAGTATAGCCGGTATTCCCCCAGGCAGTGTTTCGCAGCCCCTTTAACGCTGTTGTGTTAAAAGCTTGGAGCACACTGCGCCAACTTGAAACACTTGTTTCATGCTTGCTAGCCAAGAGCACACAGACTGTCGTCCACAATGAACATGTCAGAGAGGTTAACACAAACCATTCTGGGAAACCTCGCCAAGTGCAGCTGCTTTTTCGGTTTGGTCTGCATGCAAGTTCCCTGCAGCAAAATTTCTTAAATACTCTCTCTAAACATATTGCATAAGTAAAGTACACAAGGGCCTGTTTTACATGAAATTACATGACATTTAGAATTTCACACAAAAATATGTTTCCTAAAGACTGCATAAGTGTGACGTCATTTTTTTTTTTTTTTCAAAGACAACACATTGTGAACACACTCCTCATTCCTATGTCTAGCATAAAGGCATCACTGTCACAACATTATGAATCTTGCAGTCTGCAATGAAGTCCTTCTTACAGATTAGAGCTTACAAATAATGGCATTCAAACACAAGTGTTACGTCGAGCTTCATAAGCCCCTCTGAGTCACTGTTTATTTTGCTCTGCATGATCACAGCCTGTACAAAAAATTCCATAGAAAGCAATGCATAGAAAACCCAAGGTAAAGTGCAATGTACACGAAGGCCCTTGATAATTGCTGTACACGATCTGCGGAAGAACAAAAAAAAAAAAACCTTGTCATGTCAATAAAACGGGAACAAAGCCCTGCTCCAAGTGTCAAGATGTCCTCAGCCTTTGGAAGAATGCCTGCAATACGGGAAGCAAAGAGAATGCACTTATTTCTCTGCTGTGCAGATTATGCATGCGGAACAGCAGCATCATCAGTCTGCGACATAACGGTGCCACAGACTGTCTTTCCTGACATTTTCTTATGAGAATAGAAAGAGGGCACACGCCCTACAGATTCCTTTGGTTACCACGCCCATGACAATGCAGTTTGCACAGCAGTGTGCATGAACCTAAATGTGGGCAAGTAAAACTGCTACACTGCAGGCATGACTATAGGCAGCAGCATTTGCCGCTTTACTTCAAAAACAAAATGACAACATAGTGCACCATTTATCAAGTTTGTCATGCAACGGACACTAGTGTGTCAGCACTAAGCCTTCCAATTTCAAAAAAAGAAAAAAAAAGTGTCTGAAGCCAGCTAGACGTGCAGAAATGCCGCGACTGGGTTCCGAACCAGCGGTGACACAAACAGATCAACTTTGTTGGCCACTGCATGACAGCACTGCCATTGCTGCAACCTATCATGCCTTGTGTTAAAACAGAAACACTCTCGCACATCAACTTCCATCCATGCGCAATGGCTTGTGGGGGTTTAACGTCCCAAAGCGACTCCGGCTACGAGGGACGCCGTAGCGAAGGGCTCCGGAAATTTCGACCGCCTGGGGTTCTTGTAACGTGCACTGACATCGCACAGTACACAGGCCTCTAGAATTTCGCCTCCATCCAAATGTGGCAATGGATCCACAACACACTGCTATTGTAGTACCCTCTTAAGGTGCGGTAAGCGGTATCAAAATTTTAGTGAGCTACCACTAAGTTCCCCAATTACCAATTTCGCTGACCTGATCTTTGCCTAAAGCCTGACCTCGAAACTGGCAGCGAAATGAAATGCGACATGCTAGTGCGTATACTTTGCATTTGGCCAAGTACTAAGCTAAATTGGCTCTAACTTTTTTCCTTGGGGAAATGGAAAAAATGATGGCTCCCACCCACCTTGACATAGTTCTTGAACACCTTGGGGTCGCCCCGTAGGTGCATGCAGTAGTCCTGGATCTGCTGCGGCGACAGCCTCAACAGTGTGGGAAGGTACTGGGTGCGCAGGTATTCCATGAACTCCTCGCCCTGAAACAAACCCCCATCACATTTTCCCTCCTTTTTTTGCATTTCCCACACCAAGCTTATACTTGCAACGACACAAGTCCCTTCCTACACAGATCTGGAACAGCTGGACGAGGGTCTTAAAACTGACCTTTTTATTTATGGCTCGAATCTCATGAAATTTTGCATACAGATGCGTTTTTCTCTTCTGATTCCAAAAATGTAGTCATAATTGTGCTGGTGGTCTTGGATCAAAAGTTATTTTAAAAATAATTCCAGAGTGTAATTGGGTAATTTCTTCGCACCTTTAATGTTCTCATTGCATTTTGTTGCTTTAAATTACATGACTTGATAGCCAGTGGATTCCCATACCCAATGACATTCTTACTTTTTTATTTAGGCCACGTATAAATAGCAATTTAAAATTAGCTCAACAAGTTGCAGTGTAAAATACTGCAACCTTTTACTCTCAACATAGTATGTCAGGATGACATGCCTTTAGAGAAAAACGAAGAATGTCACCAGGTATGGGAACTCTCTGGCTATCAATTCATGTAAATAAAAGCAACAAAATGCAATGAGAAAGTTCATTAAAGCTGCTTAAGAAATTACCTAATTACATTCTAGACTTTGTAAGATCTCTAAGACCACCAGCTCAATTATGATTACATATTTGGAATCAGAAGAGAAAAACGCATCTGTGTGCAAAATTTCATGAGATTCTAGCTATAAATAAGAAAGTTAGTTTTAAGACCCTCTTAATGGGGGACACTGGTCAGACCCATTACGATTATTTTTGGTCCAATTCTAACGAAAATACACCATCTTGCTAAGTTTTTCTACACCCATTTCAAATCTGCATTTGCTTTCTCTACAAAATAAGTTAACTCCTAAAGGACACAATTTTAATTAGGCATTGATTAGAACCTTGGCGCAAAGAAAATGGCCCAATAAAAATTAATTTTAATGCGCAGCTACAGCATCTAAAGAGTGCAATGCTCAAAGCAGTTTTTTCCATTTAGCCATTATTGGTAATTTTACAGCACTTGGAATATCAACACTCAAGGTGTACCCATCAAGCATCAATCAACATTGCAAAATAAAAATATTCTTTAGTCCTGGCTGAGAAATTCTACTTCAAACACTGCACTTTCAACTTCCCTTGGCAAAAACATTGCATTTCTAACTGTCCTCAATGCAAGGAGATCGACGTACCAAAAGCAGCCAGGGGTCCAAAATTTGCATGGCACTTTTTATTGTCTGTTCCCGCACAAATTCAGTCCACACGACTATCCAAATTTAGTATTGTGGCCAAAATACTGATTTGAGAGATTAACACCAGAAAATTTAAAAAGTGCCATTTTGGGCCATTTTTTGGTCCCAAAGACCAGTGTGCCCCCTTAAGTTACATTAAGCCACTAGCCACCAAGTTTGAACCGCATGCCTACGACAAATTTGTGTGCTTTCTCTTTTCTCCATTTTGGTTGCCCCTACCAATCGTCACATTTTCGAGAACGTAAGACAAAATCGCTACGGTGCATGCTTTTGCTGAGAGCAGCACTGGAAAGTATTTAGGAAATTAATTTTCACAATTTTTAGCTCAAAGTTCATGTTTTGTCTTCAAAGAGCTGCATAAACTTGATGCGGCAAAGGTACGCACCCGCTCGGCAAGGATGGTCTTCATGCAAAGAGCACTTTCAGATAAGGCCTGGAAAAGAAAAGGCAAGCACAATGTCAAAAATTACAATTTACATGGATCGCGCAACTCGGTAGGCAGGTGCATCATTCACAGATATTTGTGGACTTGGATTGAGGCCTGGTGGAAACAACCCACAAATTAAAGCAGTAATAAAAAAGAAAGCATAGGAACAAGTAAAATTAGCCGAGGATTACCGTGCAGCTCACTTCTTGCAGTTAGCACTGCGAGAAGCTTGCTAATATACAGTCTCACATTTATGTACAAGGATGTTCACCTGAATTCTGCAATTTTGTTATTGACCCAGTGACAACGCGGCACCGGCATGTTCCATTCACTGGCTGCACATGGATGACTACAGCACCAATCTAATCTCACAAGTACAAATGCAAACATTACAAGCACTGAACAAGCTTTCACAGCTACCCGCTTACAGCAACGGAGAAAACTGCTCAAGATTAAGCACCGACTACTTGCTTCTCTTAAGATGCCATCAACACAGCACACGCACGTAACCTTTAGCACATCTGCCAGCAGATCCACAGGAACGTTGCAAATAGTGTGGCAAGAGCATTTCCACTCACTGGCATGGCCAGATGAGTGTCTCCACAGCTACAGTACGCACCAAGATGGTCTGAGCGTCAGTCAGGTCAAAGGTATCCTTGAGAGGTGCATGGAAGCAGGCTGGTACGACCGACTTGTACATGAAGTCCACAAAGTGCGGCTCAGCGTCCTTGCCGCCCCACAGCTCCACCATCTTGCGCAGAATTGTGAAGCAGGTTTTCTGAGCCTGGAAGGAAATGGAGAGTAACAGCAAAGGATACTCGACTGGTAGAGGCGCAGACTATCGTTGCATTATCCAGTCATCAAAAACACTTTTTAATCATGCCAGTTGCAAAACTTGCCACAAGACCCATGTATGGCTGTCATTAACCAGTGTTTGATCACTGACCCATTCTACCCTCTTCCTGTCTCTTAACAGTAAACATATCATTTTTCTTCCCATAGCTCGCTCCCATAGCTTTACTTGCATCCAACATACAATAAAAAAACTGCTTCGCAAGTCGAGCTTCATTTGAATAGAAACCTCAGGTTTTCTGAAGCCATGCTGCCTCACTCAAAAGTAAAGGGTAAGATTTTTGCCAGGCACAAAGTAAAGGTGCATCCGGCTAAGGTAAAGATTAACAAAGTTCTACTGCCTATACCTGGTCCCTGTATAAGTAGTAAATGGCATGCAACTGGCATAGATAAACATGTGCATCCCTGTGCCTAAGCATACTTAACAGGTTTGACGATACCAGTGAGCTAGCACTGAGTGTATGCTTTAGGTTCATGAAAATCATTACAGTTTTTGAAGCAAAATCGCGAAGCAATTCTGGCCAAGTGCATTAAAAATGAATGCCGATGAAAGCCGAAGTTTTCAAGAACAGTGGCAGTTCATTTATATTTATTAATACCCTCAGGGCTTACACGAAGCATTACAGTTTTCAGACAACACACAATTGCTAAAAGTTGGATACAACTCAAGGATGAAGTGGCAAATGGCCCTCAAAGAAACATGCACAGTCATCGACAGTTAAAGCACTGTCTTGTGACTGGCACTGATGCCGTCAATGAAAGATGTGCACATGCTTTCACTTGACACGCCATCACGAAGCTTCACAAACAGTTATTAAAACATACACGGGTTCTCAACACTCAAGATGCATTTTGCTATAAACAGAACTTACCACTGGGTCTGGAAACTCAACAGCCCCTTGGATGATTGTCGTGAACACCTGCTCCAAGCTCTGTGCATCTGAACAATGGGGACAAGCAAGCGATACACAGCATGAAAAAGGAAGGCCTTCTGACAAGCAGGTACACCACAACTCACTAAGTAAACAATCTTTCTGCAACATTTCAGTGCATAACACTGAAGAAATAAAGTGCTAGCTAGCAAGTATCCACAGCTTTTACGCTATTATGCATGCAGCCAAAGGAGAGCATTCCAGATTCTTATAAGTAGCAGGCTGAGTCAAATCTAAACTCTGCAAAGGCTGAAGCATGGGATGCTTAACAGGATATTAATACTCCACACCCTCTTCTATATGACATTAAGTTGCGTAACAAACCGTCAGGATCGGGACCTATACCAGACAGCACTTGGGTCTCCCTAACATGTTTAGAGATGGAGTAGATTTGAACTCAGCGAGTATAATTAGTAGATTGTAATGAACAATTACTCCCTCATTAAAAGTGTGCTGTAACACAACCACTGGCCAGGAATGTCTGGTGGACCGTGCCAAGACACTGGCCAAGACATTGGCTAAGAGGCCTCGGCCTTGAGGCTCCACACGGGGTCTCAGCTGTGTACAGTAAAGTAGTTTACCATTAGTACACACACATGCTATCACCAGGCAACTGCTGCACCAATCACGATGGAACGTGTTGCACATAAAAAGTGCACCCTAGCGAACAACGGAAGGGATTCCTTGGTGACACTGTGCTCACCTTGAGAGGCAATCACCTCGACCACGTTGTTTGTGATGATGGCTGCCACGAAGAGGAAATAGGCGCGCTGTAGCAGCTGCCGGTCACGCAGTGCTTGCTCATCACCAGGCTCCACGGGGGCAGCCAGGGCACCGAAGATGACCCCGACCAGGGGCATGAACATCCGTTGCAGGAAGGGCACCACCTCTTTCTGGAACACCCAAGAAAGCTGCCCCCCTTGAAACCTCAGGTGGCCCAACCCGGAGGAGAGCCCGTCCCCAGGGACCGCATTCTGACTTCGACCCCTCGCGCTCTGACTGGACGAAACAGCGGAAGCGGTTGTGGCACTCCGTTGTAGCCAAAAGTGCAGCGACGCAGTTGTACAGCATGATTCCATGGGAATCTTGCCGCATTGTGTAAGGTGATTTTCCAATACACTCAAGGATAAAATTACATGCACTCTTCTGTAAAACCGTATCACCCTACAGAACAGGCCTCAAAATACAGTAAAAGCTCGTTAATTCGAACTTCACGGGACCGGGTAAAAAGTTTGAATTATCGAATGGCCACGAAAAAACCGGCAAGAACCATTTGCATTGCGGTATATGTACCGTATTTACTCGCGTAACGAACCCACCCACCCCCGATTTTCGCCAAAGAATTTGAAAAAAAATTGCGTCCCTCCGTTTCGCGCCATCACGGTCCACAAAGCATTTCTTTGCGGCGCGCCAAGATGCTGCGCAGCGATAACATCATGGTGTGTTTACTTTTGGCATTAGCTCTAGCAAGCGGGAAGCGAACTTGGCAGAGTGCCAACGCTTGTCCGGTTGTGCAAACCTCATTTTCAGTACGTTTGCCTTATCGTGCCATGGGCGATTGGGGCGGACGCCGTCTACTGCCACTCAATCATTGGAACGCGTGATAGCAGCAGCAAACGCCTTTTGCAGTGAACGATACTAAAAGCTGGCGTCATGATCGCAGCGGACCGCGTGCTTCCGTTGGAGACTGATGGGTGGAAGGATAGACGACACTCGCAAAGAAAAAAAAGTTTTTCGCACGTAATTTGTAGCGCCCGTCAGAAGTCATAGCCTTTCACGGGCGTTGGCTGGCACCGCGCCGACAGTACTTATCCGTATTTCCGAATTAACAGGCCTCGAATTAACGAGTATTTAGTTGCGAGTTCCCGAGGTTGCGCGGAAAAGAGGGTAGGCAGCCGCCGCCGCCAACCCCTACCTCCGGTGCCGCCGGCCGCCGTGCCGGTGATGGCACCATATAGGCTTTAACCACTAATCCACGGTTTTTATCTGGTTCCATCTTCTGTCCCCGTTTAGGACTTGCGCAGCCTCTAACTATGCGGAGATGCTTTTTTTTTTTTGGCCACGTGCTGTGCGCCAAGCCACACAGGCGCGGCGGCCCGTAGTTCGAATTATCCGTGGCGGAACCGATTCGCTTTTGAATTAACGGGCTTTTTTATACACAGATCTCTATGGAGCTTGGCCGGACCAAGCAGTGTAGTTCGAATTATCCGAAATTCGAATTATTGAGGTTCGAATTAACGAGCTTTCACTGTATAAGGTTCCTCACCAGCAAAGGGAACCAGACTTTTAATCGCTGCTTTTGAGCACAGCTGCTGTGCAACTGTGGTAACATCAACAGTTGATTTGATGCCATAGGTGACTGTTCCAGAACCGGTCCACCTCTACCCTTTTAATACTGTTGCTGCATCTGAGATGCCATATGACAAGAAACGGTATGTGGCCGAATTAAGCACGGTTCAATAAGTAATACAAGTACCACAATCTAATGATGCTATGCGCTACAGCCGAGCACCAGCTTCCACTGCTTCAGCCAATCAGCGAATGCTTTAAAGGCTAAATTCATCTAGGGATCAAAGCCAGAACAAGGGTCCAGGTTCCACTCAAACTATGGCTAAGCTACCCGCATGCACACAAGTCTCCCTCAAGACAGACTTGTAATAAAAAGCTGGGAAACAGTGCCAACCTATGTGAGAAGGCTCAAGACAGTGAAAGGCGGGCTTTCTTTCACCCCGAAAGGATGCGTCATAAGCTTGTAAAGCATTCAGCTATGTTGGGCGAGGATTGAACACTGCAAGTAGTCTATACTTTGTCTCACAAGTTGTTTGCAGCACTGTGAAAGGTAGAGCTCTCTCGTCCAATCAGGACCAAGAAAGACAAAAAATATTCCTTAGAATATTTGAGCAGAGTTGTGACAACTTTCCAAACAATTTATTGCAGTAATTAAAAAGGCAGTTCGGGATGGTGTTCTGAAAGTATAGCAAGCGTTTCATTCACTGGTTAAATTAGCAGAGAAAGTCCGCATGAACACAGCACTGTGGAGGCTTGCTGTGAAGCGGTATGCTGCTACAGTCAAACCCACTTATAACAATACTGGTTATAACAATATATCGGATATAACAATGGTCAGTCATGGCACCATCAGCTTTACCATGTGTTCTATGGTAAAATAAACTGCTTATAGCAATGCTGTCAAGGCACATTATTGGTTATAACAATTAAATCTAGTATTTGAGTGTCATCCATTATAGAAAAAAAAACAAGGAAATGCTACAACCATACCAGCAAAACCAAGCTTACAACACAAAAGCACGCGCGTGTGGGGCCGACCAGTGGACTAAGTCGGGGCAGCGATGCCACGAAAGCAAAAGAACCCGTGAATGCGTTCCCCTGAGCAAAAGGCCCATGCAGAGAAGAAAGTAGGGAGCATGGTAGGGAGCCTTGGCAGAGCAGTCCATTATTAACATTTCGGAGAAGTGCGCCGCTCGCAGAAAAAAATGTGCACATGCGTTTTTCTTTGTTTTTGCACTCTTAGCTGTGGCTGGCACCGGTACCACGTACGTTGTCCCATCTTCCGCTGTTCTTCGCTAACTTCCCCACGGCCCCTCTTCACAAATTTCACGTGTCCCAGGGGCAGGCATTATCACATCAGGTGAGCTACTGCATTGCTGCATTGGCTACGCGCACCATGCATACCCCCAATCAGTCAGTGCAGTGCACATGCGTGCAGCCAGCAGTTTTTCTCTTGTCAGCTGTCACCACACCCTTAGTTCTACATGCTTCTTTAATTTCCCGTAAGAATCACTTCCGGAAAGCAGGCTGATTCCTGTGACATTGAGGTGCGCAAAGCTATCGCCGGTGCAGTGATGCTGGTGCTTTGGTTATCGGTGAACGGTGAACATTTTTTCAGTCCCCTGAGGTTCGAATTAATGGGCTTTTACAAGGATTAGAAAAATCAAGCCCCTCCGGGTATTTACTGTCAATAAATGCTCTGAAGTTTGTCATCTTTTTTTTTTTTCGGCACAACCCTGTTATAACAATTATTGGTTATAACAATGGTATTTCCATGGCACTTTAATATTGTTATAAGTGGGCTTGACTGTATTTGTAAACATGGGGGGCCCCTGAGTTGGCAGAGTCTCCTTTGCACAGCTGGACACTGGTGCTTTCTTTCTCAGAGATGGAGCCACCAGTCTCAGGGCGAGAGGCACAGACGAACACCTCTTTCAGTGCAAGGTGTTCTGATTGGCTCAGGTTGCCACAGCCTTCACAGCACTACACACACCTTGTGAGATGGAGCATAGACCAAAGTGTCCTTCCTGTTGGTGGACAATGCCTTCTCAAGATCAGTGGCACACAGGACTTCGTGTGGTGCACACTACTCGAACCACTGCACTGACGCAACAGACCACAGGCCACTGAGTAGAGCCTGCCCACCTTGAACTTGCAGACGATCTGATTGATAAGTGGGATGAGCTCCTGCACCGAGCGCACGTCCGGGTTGCGCAGGAGCTGCTCACAGGCCCGGGGTACCAGGGGCAGCACTTCTTCCTCCAGGCACACCACCATGCGGTGCAGGAACTGCCGTACACCTGCCTGCAGCAGTGGCTGCTCGTATGGAAGCTGCGCCAAAAGGAAGGCACACACATCAGCTGGCTCACTGGTCACTAACTACCCCCGCAAAGCAAGCCACCCCGACTGGGCTTTCCAATTCTATCAATACCCAAAGGATGAAACGCAGGCATTAGGGAGCTCTACGGCGGTCCCACCCTTTAGCTGCACCTGTTCAGTCAGCGATGTGCGCATGTGCAATAACGATGCCAACAAAATGCGTGCATACAGGTTGTCCTGGCAAGGCACAGTATTGATTGGTAGTGTTCAATCTTGGCACTGGGCAAATGAAATGAGCAAATGAGATGCGGTTTTGTCTGGTCCTCTTAATTTTGATTTTTTTTTTTTGTAAGTAGAACAACTTTCGCTTGCCCTTTCCAATTTCTATACACTGGTCCCTGGAACACAGGCAAATCATGTGAACAAAAATGATACCCAGTGAATAAAAATGTAGTGGTGCCTCTCTAAAGGCTGAGCCAGGTTAACAAATGCCACAACAACTAATGGTGCATTCATCATTTTGAGTTATTGCAGGATCCCACGTGACCATTTATGTACGTGGACAGCACCTGTCGCATGGTGCCAAGAAACGCGTCATCTGGAGCCAGATCCCAAGCAACAAAAGCAGAAATCCATGCCACTATCACCATTATGGAAGGGTTAAACTGTACTAGTTTTAGCTAACCAAAGTGTGTATAAGGAACACCATTGCTAGCAGTTATTAGGAGCAAAATCAAGCACTCTAGCTGAAATGGAACTGTGATGTGAAAAAAAAAGAAAGAAAAACTGCTGGGTAGAGTACAGATGAATGAAAACAAAATAAAAGGGACCACTATTGAGTTCTGCAGAGTGTAATGACTCCAGAGCGACTACTGAAAACAAGAAAGTCGCAAAAACGAAGAATCTTTTGCACCATGCTTCCGCCACCTACTCAAAAAAAGAGTGGCAGTACTCACATCTAAGGCCTGCAGAAACACCTGAAGTGCTTCCAGGTAAATAGAAACGCAGTTACAGGCCTTCATGGTTTGCTGGTTAGAGAATGCCTTGCTGGTCCGGCTGAAATAAAACAATAAAGCCAAACTTGAAGCCACTAGTCTTTCAGCCTCAGGACGCATATTTCACACTGTACTACAATTTACTGAGTCTAACGAGTACACACCTGGTCACTGCCATGGCATGGTTCATGCATTCCGCTATGTCCTGCCGCTTCTCCTCCACAGGCTCCAGAGGCAACCGCTGGACCAAGGACTCAAACTTGCGCATGACGGGGGTCAGCTGATTTTTCATAAGCAGCTGCTTCTTCTGAAAACACAGTGCATGTACAATACAAAGCCAACATTAACAAAACAGAAAAAGGGAGAGGGAGAAGGAGAGAGTACAGCACTGAATTTGTTAAATGGGAGAAGAAAAAAAAGAAAAGGGACCTTTTCACCATTTTTTCACATTTGAAGACCCGCACCCTGCCTTAAGCTAAATGCGGCTTAGGTGCGCCAGCACATTTGCCCTTGTTTAAGGGTGACCAGTTGGACTGATGAGGAGGAAATGCAACGGCATTCGCTTCAGCGCCTACTGTCATACGTCATTGCTTTTCCTCAGCAGTTTGAACTGCCCGTTTCAGATGCATTTTTGCCGAGAACCGTGATGCAGGAAAAGAATGTACATTGTCAACCTTTAATGAAACTGCCACTGATAGTACAGCTTCATGATGGTTTTAAAAGGGAAACATTGGTTTCTAACTTGGGAAGCAATGCTTTCATATTCTGGCAGTAGTGCAAAACAAATGAAAACACAAGATGAAGGAAACAGGACAGGGCATGTTTTCCTTACTGCATCTGTTACACAGTTGACTTGTGCTTCTGCCAAGATGGAATGCTACAAGACTCGCCAACTGTTAACCCATCACTAGTTGGTTTTATATTCCACCCCTGCGGGCTCTCGAGCTCATTAGCACACAGAACACGCAGGTAAAAAACACCTTAACTGCAACTTAAAGATTTTCCTGCCATAATGGTATTGCGACTTAATCGCCCCCTCCCATTTGCCACCCCTAGAGCGAGAACAGATGTGACGCACCTCAGCACTGAACTGTCCAGACACTATGAGCATGGCAGCTGCTTCGAAAAGGTAGAGCTGGTCATCGGGTGACAGGAGGGAGGCCATGGTGACGCCATTCTCAGTGGGGCACAGCACCAGCAGATCCTGCAGCTGCTTCAGGATGTCCTCGGTGAAGTTCAGCATGTGCGCCCTGGAAGAAAACACGCAGCAATAGTATCACCATGAGCCTGCGGCACAGAGCAGCATGAGGACATAAGGCCAACTGCAGGGGGAGGGGGAGAGAGAGTACTCAGTACTAGCACTCACTTGTGCGACTTGATGAACTTTGAAAACAGATAGGACACCCGGCTACGCACACTGGGACTTGGGTGGCGCAGGCCCCGCTCATCCATGAAGGCAACCTAAGCAGAGACAGCCCAGCTTTTAGAAACACTGCAGTAAAGCAGACCCCATGACACGTTACAGTGTGCCTCATGGTACATTACATCCAGGGCACAACTGGTTGCAATGCTCAAACCAAGCCAACTCAAATGCACTCTTGTGGCCCCGCTGAGTTTCGGTTAAAAAGAATCACTCCACTTGCCATGCTGGTCAAACCTCAATATGGCCCTCCTTCAGAAGCCAGTCAAAATTAACTGGTGAAATGCCACAGACCTCTGTGGATGTTGGCCAGGACTACGCTGTAAATCTGATTTATCCGGATTTTAAAAATTAATGGGGGTCAAATTAAGAAAATTTTACTGTAATTCGCCACTTCCTGCTCACTGGTGAACATGCAGCAGGGAAGGAATAAACAAAAGCTATGCTTACAAGAACATCTGGAATGCTTTCCGGGTCCTGGTTGAAGAACTTCTCGTATCGCACGATGGTCTCAAAGAACTGCAGAGTCACCGCTGGATGTCCATAGGTGCTGACACCGCTGGATATCAGCTATCGTGGATAAAGAAATGTGAACGAATGGAGCGTAAAAAGCTTTCCAATAAAAGCCAGAAGATGAAAGCTTTTGTTTAGCTGGTCAGCCAAGAGTCAGTTTAGCTGCAGCAGGTGCTCTGACTGCTAAGCTTCTGCGAGATACAGGCTATAATACAACGTGATGCCGTATATGTGTGACAATACCGAGTGTCTGCTTTTTGGCATCACTATAGCTCAGAGGGTTCTTGTTCCTAGTGTTAGTGCTGGCGCACAAGCCGTTGCTGTTCTCAGAGGTCGTGGAAAGAAACGCCACTCGACATTACGCATATCCGAACGATTCGAAAGCAAAAGGAGAACTGAGCTGGCACGAAGTGAGAGGCTATGATGCACATGGCTATCATGCTATCATGGCGTGATCAGGAGGAGCGATCAGGGTGCCGCACGCAAGTATCACGTGCGCTCTCTATGCTATAGCGCCAGCAAGCACATGCACTTCAAGCGGTGATGTCATAGCATGCGTCAGCCACAGATTTTCCACTGCGAGTGGCACTGGGGAGGTGAAAATTATGCTGACAGCAAAACACTGAGACTTTGGTGAAAGGGGGCCATAATGCTGACCATAAAAGTAAGCTGTGCAGCGCATATGTCACAATCAATGGAGTTGAATGCTGAAACAGACCTGCCGCATGATTACAACAATTGGTGCAACAGCATCAGGAGCTCCAGGTATCTGGACATTGTGGAATCCCTAGAAACAGGAGTTGGAAGAGAAGGAGAGAGAAAGAGAGAGAGCAAAATTGTATAGGTGATGCATTAGGCTGATGATGCCATTGCATACATGCATTGTTATTATGATGCAATACGCAAATCCATGTGAAAACTTCAGATTGTGGATTGGCTGAACAGAAATTGCTGATCAGAATCACAACTGAACTGTATGCAGTAACATGTAGTGTTACCACTGTGGACAATGAAAATTGCTGGCTGGCACTCCCTTACCCTTGCCCTAGTGTGCAAAAGCAGGCCAGATGTTCGCCAACTGACCTTGCCAGTCTTCCCCACTAGTTCAAACTTATGGAAAAAGTCTTTCCATGCTCTACAAGCCTACATCAGACTTTAACAAAATAGCGATCACATGCTGAATACGAGGGACAACCCCAATAGAAAATTCCTTGAAACATACATGTACCACAGAAAACACTAATCTGCATCAAAATAATTCTATGGTTCACAAGAACACATGGAATAAGCAGTGTTTTCAGCAACATCAAAAAACGCGTCTTTAGCAACTCCCAATAGAGGGAGCCACGGTTACAGGGACACAGGTGCAAGCAGTTCCAGAACTTCCAGTGCTTATCTGGGGCACTTTTAATTAGCTGGGAAGCTTAGCTATGTTCCAGAGCTTAAAAATCAGTTGGCAAGCTACTGCCAGGAAAAAGTTGCCGCGACTATTACTATGGAAGTTGAAGTGGTAATGGAGCACCACCCAGTGGACAACTATGGCTGAAAACCACCACAGGTTTGGCAGCATGGGACAGCCAATGGACAAGCAGCAAGAATGCAGAAAACGTGCCACTGAACTCAGCCTCACCGGAATGGCCTCACCAAGCAGGTATAAAAAGGAGATGGCAACTTCCACATCTTGGAATGGAAGGCTTCTCCAGTTCTGCAGTGTCGTGCTTATCATACCCTGTGTCAGTGACAGGGTCAGGTCCTTGTCCTAAGAAGGGGAACAAAAGCAGTCAATGGACGCCAAAATGTGTACACATTCTAATAAGCCCAGTATTAAACTCGACAGCAAGCACAACTTGCACAGATGCTAGCTCCCAGTATGAAAAGTGAAGAGAACTAATTTAGCCCTTTAAACCTCCCAATCCCCCCAGAAGTACATTGAAAGGCCATATCCATTGCATGTATTCATAACGTTTGAATGTTTAATGTTTCTTAATACTCTGCACACTCGTCTTGTAGCTGGGATTTATTCAAAACAGTAGAAAGAACAAAAGAAAGCAGAAGGAGATGAGACAGCTTGCTCCAGAGGTTAAAAGGCGAAAAATGTATGCCCCCGCCGACGCCCCCGTCATCAACAATTCTCATTAGTCTTAAGGTGAGACGCGGGTCCTGAAATGATAAAAAAATAAGAAAATATTGATTTTGCCTAAATGGCATATTCACGATCAATACACTCTAAAGTTCCTGCCTAAAAAGCTTCAGGGCCAAAATTCGACCTCCAATTACTAAAATATCTATATATTTGTCGCCTACCCCGAAACGGCGATTTCAGAGTGAAAGGTGGTAGGACTTCGTGCCCATCGCTTCCCATGACAGTGTCCCAGATTTTCTCAGCTTCATGTTTTTTGCAAAGATGACTAGCCTTACGGAAGTTTTTATTATGTTTTCATCGTGCAACATCAATTAGTAATTTTATACTGTTGGATTCAGAAAGGACTAAACTATGGCGCTATGCTGCGTTTGGCTGAGTGAAACATTTCAAATTTTGTGAACCATATCGTCACCTAACTATACTTCATAATTATGGTGCTTGGACAAAATTTAACATTTTTATATGATCATGTGCTTCACCAATATATATTTAGCACAGCTCCAAGTCTTTGGCTACAGCCCCATTTCAATCGAAACTAAAAAATTTCAAAAAGGGTCTGCAAGAATTTAAATAATTAAGCTTAAGTTATTTTCCTGTAATATGGCAACGAATTGAGATATACTGGAACTACTTTTTTTTTTTTTGAAAACCGGAGAGAACACCTAATTTTATTACAACATCTATGTTCACTTCAAGACCTGCGTCTCCCCTTAAGGTTATACCATAAAAACCGGAATATAGGTCGACCCCCCAACTAACCAATCCTAACAATGAAAAGAATCTTTTTCAATGGCAAAAGTAGAGAGTCACACCCTTACCTTGAAACAAATGCGACTCAACCAGTTGCACAATGGTGACAGTATTTATTTTCATTTAGATGCTGCTCGTATGTACACCCGGCCAATTTTTTAACACTATCACGCGCGACCATTGACCCGCGTGCTTGTCAGCGCCGTATTAACGGCACTGAGTGGCAAAACAAACGAGATGCGCACATGTGTACATCTTGATAAGGTGCTGACAAACACGCGAGGCGATGGTAGCGCGATATTGTTAAAAAATTGGCTGGGAGTACAGAGAAGGACATGAACTGTGCAAGCATTACTCCGAGTCATCAGAGTCTTCCCAACTCAAGTCGGATGACGATTGCTTCCCGCTGCCCACGTCCCATAGAGCAACATCCTCTGTGCCATCTAGTGCGTTGCTTATACTGTATTTCTTAGACTTCCGCACCATCTCCGCGGGGATATTTCTACGCCGACGACACCCAGTCACAAACCAATATAACTTTATGACAACTGAAACGTAAAACGGCGGTGCCGCAACGTCCCCACACCGCGCTGCTGCTGATGGACGCTGTGACTTCAGCCGGCCATTGTTGCAAGACTTCCGCAGTTTTTCCGCCAATGACCGGTATATAAGACAGGGGGTCGACTTTTTGCCATGTTTTTTTGAGAAAAAGTTTGACCTACATTCCGGTTTTTACGGTAACTTCCACCAACTCTCATATAGTAACCACTAAAATCCCCCCCTAGCAAGCAGCCTCTACATCCTGCGGCAAAATTCTATTCACAACACTATTAGAGCAGCTTCCTATGATAACAAATACAAAACTTGCAAAGTCTCACAATTGAAATGTACCAGCGCTTTTCTGGCATTCGTCCCGTTGACCCTTAAAGACGTGATACAACAACAATCGTCCTAGTGTATGGCCTTCAACAACACTGGCAAAGAGAGCTCGTGGCACCACAGTACAAAGAAGAATGGCTCTGCACCACTCAATCTAAGGACACTCGCAAACTCACCAGCTGAGCAATATTGTCAAACAGCACCTTCAATGTTTTCCTGTACTCTAAAAATAAGGCCTCATCTTCACCCTAGAGGGCCAGAAAAAGACAGATAAACATAAATGATGTTACAAAAATGCTCCATGTACACATCAGACTAACAGCACTTCAGATTAGTTAGAGTTACATACAGCTAACATTGTATAACTATCAATTTTTTATTGCGAAAGCAATACTAGTTGCACTTTCAGCCCGTCGCGTTAGCGAGGCCGGTAGCTAGCATATTAGCATATTGGATTGGACTGGACTCTATTGTATAACCGATGCATCACCACAAGTCTAACCACAAGCACCACCACCAGCTACACTACCAGCTGAAACATGGCATAGGTACGGATATTGCTTTCGCAATTACCGGGCTTAACCAAGCTAAGCCACAGCCATTTTTTTTGAGTGAGTGTCATTAAACTCATTTTTGTTATGTCCCTTTTATTCTGTATACTTCCTCTGCACTTTATGCCTTTTAAGCATGAAGGCATTTTTAAATAAAAATAAAAATGAACACTGCAAGGAGTCATGAAGGCCTGGCCCAAAAATATGGGCACTTCAGAAAAACTCGAACATTCAATTTTTTTTAAAGCAACTTTAAGCAGCCATTTGGCTGCTAGTAGAATCATAGCAAGGTCAAGGACCTATGCCTAACTTTTTTTCACTTTTACAGTTAGCACTGCGTATTCTAGTCTACTGTTTTTTGATAAAATAAGCATTCAAAAAGCGACAAACAAATTAATCGAAGCAACAAATAATAATATTTTTGTAATCCCCTATGTAATTAATGCTTGTCAGCCTTTTAGGGTAGGCAAATAAAAGTAGACTCACCTGGCGTTCAAATAAATAAGAGTTGTCATATTTGTATTTGTTAATTACTATGTACAACATCGCCTGAAACAAAAAGAAAAGAAAAACACAGTTAGAAGAACATAAAGTGCCAAGAATTGTCATAGAAAATGAAAACTACACAAACGACCACTTTTTACTTTTCATTCCCAAAAATGGGCTATGCAATGGGAACAATCGGGCATACTTAATCAGGCATACTTAGTGTAACCAGTGCTAGACCTAACAATGATAAGCGGGTCTGCTGTATCAAGCACTAGTTCAATATAAAACTAAACAAAATGGCAGTCCAAAGAAACACCTCAATCCTGCAATTATCACCAGGCAGAAATGCTCACCCGTACAAGATTTCCATCAATAAAAATCTTTGAAAACATTGAAGTCCCTTTGCACTACTATTAAATCATAATAGCCTTGAACCAATTAAGATATGTAGTCTTTTAGAAAGCGCAACTGACTTGCTAACAGATCACCCCAGTTTCAAATGATGAGAACAGCCACACTGCAAATGCTACTCTCTCCAATGTACAGATCATGCAAGGCTCTAAGATATCTGCCACAACACTGCACTGGGTGGCACAGTGACAAAATTGACTATCTTTTCTATCTTTAATATCAGCCTGCCTTCTAAAACAGGTCTGCAAGTTACTTGCGAATGTTTACTGTAAGACAACACAATCATATGTCAAAATCTGTGCTAAGACCAACAAGGAGATGATCTATCATCTAAACAGAGAAAACTGCAAAGACTGTCGCTTATTTACAGATGTCTAAAGATGAACTTTAAATCTGCCTGTTAAAAGCAGACATCTTCAAAAATAGAGTAATACCAGCGTTTGTCAAACTGCTTTTAAAAGTGGTCTCTCACTCTTTTAACACAAGCTTTAGACTGTGTGGACGGGTGAACCTGGCTGAATGAAGTGTGCTAGTTAAACATGCACACTAGTGATTTAGACCATCGCACACTCCTCAGCTAATTATCTTTCAAAAAGAAATCCAGAAATAAACATATTATCCACACCGGCTAACGTTGAAAAATGCAACTTGAATCAGACACAAAGGCATTTATTCACAATTTCCGATCAGCAGTGGTTATGGCACTCAGCTGCCGACCCAAAAGATGCGGGTTTGATTCCGGCCGCAGAGGTCGAATTTCAATGGAGGTGAAATACTAGAGGCCCGTGTACTGTGCGATGTCAGTGCGCGTTAAAGAACTCCAGGTGGTCGAAATTTCCGGAGACCTTCACTACGGCGTCCCTGATAGCCAGAGTCGCTTTGAAACGTTAAACCCCTATAGACCATAAACCATAAAATTTTTGGCATAAGGTCTGAACAGCTCCTTCTCTAGTGCCCGCAGAATTCAGTCCACATTTGCGCTATCTAAAAGACCAAAAGGAGCTTTACAACAGATCTCGTTCATTGATGGCAATGATGAAAGCGGCCGAAACCTTTTCCATGTTGTTTCCGGATGCTTCGCCCCTTGCACCTATGCATTGCGGGGAAGCTGCCGTAATGCTAACTGTCGCAGCATTTTAGCATTTCATGCTGCATTCCCCAGACCCAGCCCGGTAGTATGTGAGAGCATTGTTGTCATTCTCAGATGCCTCGCCCTTGCCCTTAAGCACCACGAAGAAGCAGCTGCACTTCTCTTCTCCATGTTGCGTCCCCACAGGAATGGCCCGCTCATTTGTTAATGTAAGTTTCTTTGTTTTATTTTTTTTAATGCTTTGCCCATTTGCAAATATGCACTGCAGAGAAGCCAACACTGCAAATGACTGCCCATGCATTCCAGCTCTTCATGTCGCATGCCACCGGAGTATGGCCCCAGTTTCATGTTAGAACATGTGTAGTTGGTTGCTGAACATATTACTGTATAAACGCGTGTAAGGGCCGCACCCGTGTATGGGCCGCACCCCGTTTTCCCGAAGGAAATCTTAAAAAAAAAATAAATCCGTGTAAGGGCCGCACCCGAACTTTCCATGACCCAGGCAGGAATAGCCTTCTAAATGCACGCGCCGTGGCCTCCGTGATCGGCTCCGGCTATGGACAACGGTGCGCTCGATCGTGGAGGCCAAGCACGCGCACAAGAGCTTCCAAAAACCGTCCATGGATGGCGCTCGAGGCCGCAGCCATCATCATCGGCAATTTTTTCTCCCCCGCGCCTTCCCGTTATCTTTCCTTCCTCCATGCGTTATCTACATCGGCATCAGTATTGCCAGCTCCAGCCTTTTATGGCGTGTTAGCGCGTTCACCGTAGTTGTGGCTTTCGCGTGCTGCCGCCGGGTAATGCAGATTTAGCACAATGGGCAAGCACCTTATCAGTTACACGGCTGGCCCGGGCTGGGAGTTAGCTCTCGAATGCGGCAAGCGTGCGGCGGACAGGGAATTCGACGTGGCCGAGAAGTGCGTCCGATGATCGTGCAATCAAAAGGGTGCATTGAGAAAAACAAGCTGCAAAAAGCGCGCTTTCCGAGGCGAGCCGTGCGAGTTTCCTGAACTGGAAGAAGAGCTGCTCTGCTATGTGATGGAAATGCGGAACAACGGCTACGCGTTGACAGCGGACATGCTGTGCGGCTTCTTTGGAATGAGCGTGCACCAGAGCACAGCACCAGCTCAGAGTCGAAATACTCCGTGAGTGACGACTGAACGTAGCATAAATGCCGCTCATTTCCTGATTGGTGTGTTTTTAATTAAAATTTTTTTTTTTTTTCGTATGTCGCGATATGGGCCGCACCCCGAAAATTGGCCCCCGAATCTGGAAAAAAAGTGCAGCCCTTACACGCGTTTATATGGTATGTACAACTAGAATTTGACAACATTTTAAAAGTGGTAGCAGGGAAATCGTGTTATATCAGGGAACATATTTACTACAAGAAAAATGCTCAACTCAATGGGACGTTTTCCGAAAAATTGCTGCGATTTCGAGCGTACAAACCAAGAAATGGTATGAAGCAGGAATGTATCGATGAGATTTCGCTGTACTAGTTATGTCTGATGTTAAATATTACCAAAACCAACCGCACATCTCCAGCAAAGGTGTGCGGGCTAGGCAGAGCATTTTTGACTTCACTGAACTCAACTCTGACTTTGTGTCGGGTGGAACCGTTTGAAAACACAATTCACACAGACAAAGAAACAGGGCCCAAGGCAGTACCTCAATGTTAGTCTTGTCTGGCTGCGTGTAGTTCCCGGCCTGCTTGAGGTACTGGATGTATTCACGTGCAAACTCGGCTACCCCCTGGGACACGTCGTCATCCTCGTGGCCCAGAAACTGCAGCATGAGCGGAATCTTGGAGGCCAGCTCCGTCTGCACCAGCTGCCGGCTGGCTGCGTCCCCCTTCTTCTGCAGTCTGCCAACAAAAGGAAAAAGATTTCCAGCCTTGCCCTTGGCGTTTTACACCTCTACAAGTGGTGGGCTGAAAAAGGAACAGGCGTCTCCCGCAACCGACCACACTGGACAAGGGAATCGCCACACCCTTCCTTTACCCGAGAAGAAGCCCATGCATGGCGACGTCGGCTAACTAATTCCTTCCCCCGTCTGTTTGCCTTTCACCTCTTCCCCCCCGCACAATAAACCCCTTCCTGAAGCAGGGCCCAGGGTCTATTACTGCACCTAGGAATGCCCACATGCCCCTCGCTACCGTCCTATTCCTCTACCCACAACTTCTTCCCCGGACACTGACTGCTGACCATCTTAGACCTGCAGGAGCAGAGACAGCTGATCTAGCGGGCAAGCGGCGTGGTGCGAGACAGTACGGCCCTCCTCAACTATGGGCTCCACCCTATAAAAAAGCTGCCTATGGCACGCACACACACAGGAAAGCTAAGGAAGCACTGTGTGCCAGGACAAAGAGCTGAAAATAATACCGGTTTTCAAGCAGGGTATGTGTGTTCTCTACTAGCCTAGCCTTTGAGCAAATTCTTTTTTGTTGCGAGCCCCACTAAATGCAACCATTTCCATTACTGTCGTCAGTTCTAGTATCTTTAATTTTCACTTTTTGAATGTCCCCACGATGTTTGAAATAATGAATTTTTGCATCAACGACCACCATGCAATTAAAAAAAAAAAAGAATGAATGTGAAAGCACAGGCAACACAATAGTACCATCTGTCGGGCTAGTTGGTTGCGATCCATATGTATCAGCAGCGCGAACACAACATGGGAAGAAGAAGGAGAAGAAGGTAAAGAGCGCTGAACTTCCAACTTTTATTTGAGCAAAAACTGAACCCGCACTTTTATACACATACCAGGTAAAATCCCACCAGGGGAGGTAATCAAGGCACGCAATCGAATTGGGACCAACACAATGTCCAGGGCATCAATATGATAACTACTATCGCACTATACAAAGACTTCCATGAAATGAAGCACGAATGACATGCGGAAAAACAAGACAATGTAAAAACAGGGTTGAGTGTGCACAAATGGAAAAATGAAAAACAGATTTGAGGGCGCGAATTTTGCTAAAAGCAAAAAAACATGAGAAGGCGAGACACGGTAAAAAACGTAAGCTCAAATAAAAGTCTTTGCTCAAATAAAAGTTGGAAGTTCAGCGCTCTTTACCTTCTTCTCCTTCTTCTTCCAGTGTTGTGTTCGCGCTGCTGATACATATGCAACACAATGGCACAGAATCCCTGGGTACATAAAATTTCCTCCCCGGTTCTTGACAATAATACTATTTCTTATTGCGCAAAATTATGTTCAAAGAATTGTACAGAGGTGTTTTCTTTTCCTTTTACTGGACAAATAGGTGATGATGGAACTTACTTTGAGTAGGCATCAAAGACCTGAATGCCAATTGCATTGACAAGCTTAGCAAGCTTGATGAGGAAGTCTACATCTTCTCCCTAGAACAAAGCAACAGAGAAGCAGTTTTCGTCACTCACTGAATAACCAATGGCTTTTTTTCTGGTGTGCGCAAATATTTGAAAATTCGAATACGAATTTGTTCTAATATTTGTTATCCGGTTCATATTCGATTGGAGAAATAGATATTCAAGAATTTACACACATTCGGCAGTAAACGAATGCCGCGTCGACTTTCATATCTAACAGCTGCAAAGCCACAATATCTGGGCGAATTATCTGCAGATTGAGTGTAGTGGATACAAAGGCGTCCTCTCGACTTTCTTCTTCGTCCCTTAGCACCTAGACTAATCAAATTTGGATGCTGCTAGGAACTGACCTTGCGCGAAATTTGGCAAGTGGGCTTTCCCATATATCACACGTGATGAGAACAAGATGGCTGACGACCCGCACTGAACAATCAACGTGAAAGAGTGAGCTTTTTCCGACATGCAGGAAAGCCCACTCGTGGAATTCAGCATCAGACTCCCGAAGGGTGGCTGAGACATGCGCACAATGGTAGGTGCGACGACACTAGGCCATGAAGTACTAACCAGGCTGCATAGTTTTGGTTTCTGAGCTTCGTCGCCAGCCCAAGGCAACAACTACTATCAACCCTACATTTGCTAATCATCCGTACCTAGTCGTATGCCGATTTCGTGTCTCACTGATCAGTTTTCCTTTTTTAGAAGCAGTCTTGCCATTCCAACGCCACTGTGCATTCCCCTCATTTATTGATCACTTTGATCTTCCAGCATGCTGAAACTGCGCACTCGTCATGAGCTTTTCGGACTTTTTGTTTTCTTTGGCAACCATTTGGCAGCCACACAAAGATCAGTGCAAATGGGACTATGACAAACTTCACGCAGCACATCTCAGTGCACTTTCCTCATGCAATTTAAAAGCGGGGCAACAAACAGCATCAGCATAAGCATAGCGCATGATACAGGCCTCATTATAATTAAGAAAATGTCTAAAATAATTAACTTAACAAAAGAAATATAGTAACTCAAAGCTCCCATTGTAATAACTATTTATAACCTAATTTTAACGCAGTCGTATCTTCACGGCAATGGTTAGAGTGAACCACTAATCTCCTAAAACGTTTTCGATGTGGCAGTTCAAAACTATCGCATCCTACCAGACGTCTTGCTGTTTTGCTCCATGCAAGACAAGTGGGGGCCATCAATATCTCACCGTGAAGATGGTTGTTTGGCTGCCTAAATGCTACTACACCCATCTGCAGCCCCTCAGACGTACTTAAAACTGGCAGTCAAAATGTCTGTGACCGCAATGCAACTACGGCCACAAGGTTAAATCCCAGCGTCCTAAAGCCTCCATAATGAGGGCCAACCATGCCAGCCTACGCGGAGTAAAGTCCCAGCACTTGCCTCGGACACCGTGAGCACCCCTGCCCTCTGGAGGACCATGGAGAGCGACTCGACAAGGCGCAGCTTGTCGACCGGCTCCATGCCCTTGGCCAGGATCTCGCACACGCAGTCACAGGCCGACTCCCGCAGAGCCGGCAGGGACAGGAAGTGCACCAGGGCATCGACAAAGCGGTCGTTGGCCACCAGGCCAATGTCAATCCAGGCTACGTACGCACCCACAACCTCCAGGCACAGCCGACACAGCTCGACTCCAGCAGGACTTTGGCACTGGCTGGTCTGCGGCGGGAGGGAAATTGGGAACCAGAAATTAATCTCCGCCACAAGAATATTGTTACTTCGTTCACTGTATACCCCGTACACACAGGTACAATGAAGAGAAGTGTCCAAGCCTTTTTAAGTTGCCCAGCAGTTGCAAGGAATCTAAAGGGACAGACCACTGACCAAAATGTGTCGAGAGTTTATGATGGAAATAAAAAGAATGTGCTTCATATTGTGAGAATTGAACACAGCAAAATCGAAGAAATGAGGATTTTTTTTTTTTTAATTTGGCATTGAAAATTACCTTGAGTGTCACCTTGCGGTCAAACCTTGCCATTATTAGTGTAGTGCATTACGTCACCACATCTAGGTAAAATGTGAGATTTGTTTTAAATGCAGTGTTTTTATTCCTTTCGTTCTGGAGTGTTCACGTTTTATTAGTTTATGCTCTCTCCAGTATGCCCTTCGATGAATAGCAACGCACCCTTTGTTTCGATCAAGATTTATTTCTAGCTATTGTCACTAGATGACGCCACTGCGTTTTGCATTTCTTGGGTGAAACAGCAACCATGGTCCACTAAAATTTTTTGCCGAGGAGGTGTACGTCACTGTGCTGTAATAGTTTTCAATGCGGAAACTGAAATGGATGCCACTCTGTATTAAAAATGTCTAATTACTGTCTGGAGGGCGAGATTTAGCACATTATTATTTGGTACATCACTTCTGCCAGTGTGCAATCGCTGTTGCTTTCACTTCCCATGGTTTCCAGCATCGGCCTACATGAAAACGAGTGTATGTTGTGATCGCAAAATTCTCAGTGGAAATAGTTTACAGCATTTCTAAGAGAACCGTAGTAGAATCGAGCACCTTCAACAGCAAGCTTTCTGTTGCATTGACAAAAATCAGTAGCTTAAAATTCAGAGTTCTGTTCCTTTAATGCCTGCTTGGGGGTATTGGACATTTTCAGAGAACACTCTATACTTCTATTATTATAAATTTTAGTCAAAGAAAAGACGCAATTAGTGCACATAATTTGAGTGTTCGGCTTTGAAGAGCTCCTACGATTGGCTCGCATATATATTTTTATCGCCCCTGTAAACATGCCGCACCCCTGCAAAACCTGCTGCGCCCGTCTTCTTTTGAACTGCGTTAGCTCGCCAGCTGAAAATGCAGAGTCACGCACTTCCAAGCTTTGAATCTGAGCAACAGTGAGCAACAATTATGTCAACTAAGTGGCCAAACAAGAAAGCAACAAAAGTCTGCAGTCTTACCAGAATAGTGTACCAGGAGTTCACCAGGTCTACAACGTGCGTTTCCCGGATATTGTCCTTCAGTAGTCGGTTTCGATCTTGCTCCTGTCCAAATTGGGCAGCATTAGCCGAAAGCCGATGCAAATCCACGCACATACTTCAAAGTCTGACAGTTCAAAGCCAGTACAAACAATGTCTGAACAAAAGCCCTCTCTATTACGCAGCTGTAACATGCGCAGCATAATCTGCTTCAGCTACTGCACAGCATTCTCCTTTTCCTTTAACACGTGCAAGCAACAAACTCCAAGCCTCCAACACATTCTGCACTTAGGAGAAGATGAGGCTAATGCGATGCCCACCTTGGCAGTGCGGGGTATCTCGCAGTCTGCAATGTCACTGTTGATGGCAAGCAGGACCCGAAGGTAGGCGTCTACTGCAGGGGGTCCGAGAGACAACGTGTGGAGTATGTCGGTGAAAAAGCTCGGCCAGCGTGCTGGGTAGTCCCAGAGGAAGACCCAGCACACCAGCTGTGCCACTTTGTTCCGGATGAAAACCTTTTCAGGCACTGGAGCATACACCTAAGGCAAAAAAAAAAAAAAGTTACTGGGTACACGCTGGTGAGAAGATATGCCAGCGTGTTTCAGTCTGCAACCTTAAACAGTACAGAGGAGTTTGACTTCATTGGAAATTTCATAGCATACTGTCAGGGGCTATCCTGGAAAGGAGGAGGATTACCAACTCACCTGTAGCTGTATCCATTGGCTAATAAAGGTCCGCACAGCCTGCTGATCTCCCTCCTTCGCAGCCTCATACCTGCAGTGCACAGGTAGCGCTTCAATATGCTTCCGATGACAACTGCTCGAAACCAAGAAATGCCAAAGCCAACCTTACCCTGTCTTAATGTAGTGTTCCAGGACACTCAGGCAGAAAAACTTTACTGAGTCATCCCTGGAAGCAGAATAACAAATGACGTTTTAGGAAAGGGTGAAATCTTTGCAATGAATGGGCACCTTTCATTGCACACAAGTGCAGCCTGCCCCCAAGCTTCCCAGCAAATAGGGAAATGAGTGCAGGCACAGTGAATGCACCTTTTCTCACAGCTGATAGACTCACTTAGGCTACTTCAGCCAACAAGCAAGTTTCAGGCCATCAATCCTCACAAGGATTAAAATTGGAATAAGGCCCCGGGCTTCCGAATTTGAACAGTAAAAAGAGAAAGTGATGCTCACTGAACAGAGGGCTGCAGAAGCATCTGCATGGATAGCTGCCAGCCATTTGGAGCATTCTTCAGCTGCTCAAAGTACTGCAGTGCCTGTGTTAATGACCAAAGAGAAATCGTGATCAACACTGAGGCCTCGTTAACCATAGATGCCAAATTAAAGGCAGCACTTTTAAGTATGTGCTCTGGAGTGGTTGCCAGTGCAAGCTCAGCAATGACTCAAGTTTTGAACCTTCATTTCTTTAGAACTGCTGCTGCCTGTGATGCATAAAGCTATAGCCACATCTGGCAGCCATGTCATTGGACGAGACAGGCATGAAGGATTGTACTGCGCACTGAACACTTTTAACACAGTGACGTGGTAATTTCTGAAGGCATTTACATTAATGGAGTTTGGCATAGTCTGTCAATTATAAACCGCCTGTCAGCATAACAAACATCTGTGCAGCACTCGAATAGAATTTCATGGTAATTAAGTTAACTACTTTTTCGCATCTGTGGCCCAAAAATAATGTGAGGCAAAATCTAGGAACTCCTCTGTTGTGTGCTGGCTATGATTGAAATAGTTGTGAGGCAACAAAAGATGTCATAAACACTTTTTATTTGCATCAAAGGCACAAACATAAATCCTCTACAACACTTTGCGTCGTCAAGAGTCACGCTGATCAGTCAACAACTCCACTGCAAGATGTCAGTTGCAATGACCTTCAATTTGCCTATGACATGCCAGCCGTGACCACCTTATCCATGTTTGTTTCTCCGAGTACTTCCTCGGTCCGCCCAATTTCTTTTTAGACTATATTTGCTTTGGTGACCACTCTGCCTTTCAAATAGAGAGACAATTACCTGCTCTGTACGTTGCATGCCCTACCCAAGTCCTTTTACTTTAGCTAGTATATAAGCTCAAATTTGGTTCTGCTCAATCTGTCATCTCTTGATGTCATACGCAATTTCCTTTCCACTTATCAGGCACACTGGAAGCTTTTTCAACTGCCTGACATATTAGCCATCTACTGGTTGTTTCAGCGAATGGTTCCAAAAATTTCTAGAAACAGGGTGGTCCAAAAACTTTTCAGCTGCAGCAAGCGCCGGTAATTCTGAAAAGCATGACATTAGCGAATTCATTAAAATTTATCAATAATTCTTTTAATCAGCACTGCCTTGTAGTTAGGGCCAATGGCAAGTTCACAGCCACAGACAAGGCGATGCCAGCTTTTCAAACACAGAAAAAAAGTAATTCCATAAAGGTCCGCATCATGAGAAAATTTGGTGCATTTTAAAGCATCAGATTTGTTAAGCATTAGTGCATTAGTAGAGGAGGGCTAAGCAAAGTGCTCTTGCAGTGGTCAAGCAACATGCTCCAAGTGTGCTGAATACATTAAAATAACACGCTGAACTGGATATTCGCAAAATTTTTCTTTTGAATGAGTCTTACGTAGAACACACGGATGACTTCTTGAGTCAAAGTACAGTAAAACACTATTTTGCTCACCCTGGCATGTGCAGCCTGGTCCCCACGTGCAAGGAATCCTTGAATCACCTGAACGTCCATGGCGCTGGAATGTCAAGTCCTGGAATGATCGAGGAAGGAAATTTATTTGCCTAATGAGAAATTCATTATTGATAGCCAGGCACACAGCCCATTTTTTTTTTCAAGGTGGGAGTGGGGAGGGGAGGAGGCACTGAAATCCTATTCAACAGACTGTTAGGTCAACTTTGTTTTGAAAAGGCAATTAGAAACTCAGATCTCAGCATGTCATCAGTTAAAAGCCTATGCAACAATGCAAGATGGCAGGCATTTGCTTTAAGAGGCACTGTTCTGAAATGCAGTTGCAACAAACGTGGTCAAAAGAACTGTGTGAACAGCCTTTCCACTTTAGCATCACAGCATGACTGCTTACTGGTTAGAAACAAGACTACTTAAACACGAACAAGACTGTTTAGAAGGTTAACGCTTCATTTTCTTTGGAAGCAACCTTCTGTGAAGTGCAACATCATGTATGGAAGAACCGTGGAAGAACAACAATTTATTGCGACTAGGTGCATGCCACTATTCAAAACGCACCAAAAAAGTACAGGACGTTTCTGGGCAAAGGAGCAGCAAATGGGGGTGGATTTATGGGGGGCATTTCTCCCCATAAGTAAAGAACCTTGCACAGAAAAACCATGCTGAATCCCATCATTTTTTTCTTGATGAAAATACGCAGGAAACACATGGTTCAAATAGAACCACACCCCCCTTCCAAAGTGCCCTCTTAATGAGTGACTGCTAAATCTGTCCCTGACAGCAAAAGAAGTTGAATCTCCATACAGTATGGGCTTTCACAATTTTGTACCTGGTTACATGCTCAGACTGCGAAAATTGAGTTTGTTCATGTCTTTGTGGGACAATAATATGCAGTTTTCGAGTGTCTCACAATAAGGCCTACCCTGGAGAAAATTTATGCGGTGCTGTAATGAGGCTCACCATACTATTGCGTTTAACCTTACAGACACAACATACGACTTTCCCAGTATGAAAGCAGATTTAACTTTCAATTTGGTTATTAACGGAGACATTTCTCGATTTGAAATGGCACCAACTGTAGATATCACTGGCTTCACTGCAGCGAAACAGTTCAGTTCCACAACATGTATACTTGCTTGAGCAAGTTGCGAACAAGTTCTGAGCATACCAAAACACTGCACAGATGTGCGACAGTGAAGAAGTGCCATTAGACACATTGAATCTAAGGAACTCACACACTGAATTTAAGGAACTCAAGTGGGCTGTAAGGCAGTTTATTCCTTTTTATTTAAAGATGAGAAGACACCTTGCTCCTGAAAGCTCACAGAGCAGTTGACATAATGATCAATGCAAGTTTACACAGCCATCAACATCACGACCTCTCTCTCCAGCACAAACAACAGGGGATCAGCACATAATTGGAGCACTTCTAGCGGCTACGTGAGATTGGTACGCACAGCCTCAATGCATCCTGCCAACCATGCAGGCCTGGTCGTTAAATAGGCTTTGGCAGGAACTACCGACAATGTAGTCTCCCCAAAAACAATGTGTATATGTGAGCATGGCAAGATCAGCCACCTCATTTTATTTTGCACAATGTATGTTGCGATCACTCACACGTACACCTTTTATATCATGCCTATGGAAAATGGACCTTCGTGATATCCTTTGAGATCATTCTCTTCCAAGAAAAACATTACAAGTGACTGCCACCCATAGGACAATATGCAAAGTGGATGATATGTATCGACAATAAATGTTTATTCTTCCTCCTCTTAATATGCAATGCTTCTGACCTTGGCCGAATTCGTCAACTCATGTTTCGCCGAAAGGTCAGTTCTAGACTCATTTCTCGTTTGCGTTCTGGAGGAAATTTGCGGAACGAGTGACTTATCTTGCGACTACAGCGGGGCAGTTCACCTATTTGTATCGGCTCATTGCGGTGGACGTGGCTTTCCGCTCTTTTAGGTGTTAAGTGAGTACACACCTACTTGCGCTGTACTTGAAGCATTTTCCACTAACTCGTATAGGGACAGGGAATCTTATTCTAATCTGTCAGAAACGAGCCACAACGGTGCAATTTCACTAGCTCCTTATGCACGGGTTTGCGACAGACAGGCTCAACCGAGGTACTGCGACAAGTTTTCCCGAAGGAGAGCAGCTGTGGCTAGCACGCTGAGCATCGCTACGAGATAAAACGCTGATCTGCTGATAACACTGTACAACGGCCACCGCTGGCACATAAGATCATAGTGCTCATCTAAGAAAACGTCGCGAATGCTTTGCGCGCTGACTGCTACGCGCTGTATAAGTGCTGTTCGTATGAATGAATCCCATAACGGTGGGACGTTTGATTCGTTAGCAAAAGAAAATGAGCAAACAGAGGCCAAATATTTTTTTACCCTTCAGGAATAACTCGCAATCTTCCACACAAAGCGCCGTGTCAGTGATAGGATGAGCGATCAACGGCACAGCTGTCGACTCGCGAGGGCATGATGAAACATTGCCCGAAGGCATGGCATGCCGCACACATCCGAATTCCAGGCTGAGCCCACGTGCAAGCCGCACGGACTAAGTGCAAGAGAGCGGTGATGCCAATAAGCTTTAAACAAAGCCATAAAATAAAAGTCACCATGCGCAAGGCCTTGCTTTCATGACGGTGAATACTTACGGTCATGTTTTCATTACGAAGTCAGCAAAGGGCTCCGGCATCTTCAACACTGCCGACGAGGCACATGCGATACCTCTCCGATACCATATAGAGACACAGAAACTGCACTAAAAATCCTCTAGTGCAGTATTAAAGAGTGAGCTTTGCCGCAGTTTCAGTCAAAAATATTCTTGTTTTAACTAGCTGTCAACAGCCAGGTTCACTGCTGTCGATGAATTAAATTCCATGCTCCATCGCCACCTCAATAATAAAACGCCATGTCTCGTTGACAAGTTCTAATACCGCAGCCAATAGAAATATTACTATGCCACTGCATTAAAAAATGCGTTGCGTATTTTTCACAAAAAATTAAATAAATAATTTATTTTTGAAACACATTTAACAATATTATACAACTGTAAATTATATTGCTGCGGAGGTAATCAAAACCGTTTTCTTTCTTTTTTGTAGGGGCCTTTTTGCGCTCACTGCGAGCAAAATGAAGGCGAGCGGGTTGGTGAGTGTTCGATTTTTCGCAAGTTTTCGGATAATTATCCAGTTTTGAAGCGAATCGTACTTGCTGTGTGTAGTGTAAAGTTCAGTGAATTGAAATGTCTTGAAAAAGTTATGCCGTAAAAGTGTATTTTGAGGCAAACTTTATGCGATGTGTCCACGTGTTGGCGTGTGATACGTTAAGCCTAAATACATTGATTTTCGTTTCCGAGCCGGCGTGGATGCCGCCCGTTTTGTTTATTACAAAAAACGCCATTACTGAAAAGGGCTGTGTTTGTGTGATCGACGGAAAATAGCTTTTGTACACGGCTGGAAGAGTAGCGGTAACCGGATTCATGCCGGTTTAGACTAGCGCTAGCGTGTTCTCCCCAGTGGAAACGGCTGGACACAGTCTCGAACGAAAACGAAATAATAAAATGAGGTCCAAGGATTTCTGCAGCAAGTTAAAGCTGTGCGGCTCAATGTTGATGAAACGGCACATGAACTCGTAAACTTGAATTTCAAGCATCGTGCAAATAGCGCAATTATGTCGGTGACAGCTGAGCATGATTTGTACAGAACAGGCCGGCAGGCAACTCGCTAGCACAGCCGTGGTAGTATCTGTGCAAGGTTAGTTGTGAGGTACTGTCTGTCCTGCCGGCAGCCGGGAGGATCGCTCGCGAAAATTCTTCTGCCACTCGTTCTGAGATTAATGCCATCTCGTGTTTAACTTGCTGTTTTCTTGCCTGTTGTGTGCTTACAAACGGAAGGATCAGAAACAGGTACTGTCTACTAGCAGTTACTATTTGCATTATTTTGCTTACATTGTATTTAAATTGTGCTTTTCACTTGTCTTTTGCAGCTCAAGCAGTATGAGATCATCGGGCGGCACCTGCCCTCCGATAAGAACAAGTTCCCCCCGTTGTACAAGATGATGATATTTGCACCTGACAAAGTAGTCGCCAAGTCTCGGTATTGGTACTTCACCCGCAAGCTGAAGAAGATGAAGAAGACCAACTCCGAGATAGTGTCCCTGCGCCGGGTGAGTTTCTCGAAATAATTTCGCAGCAGGCTGCATGCCGAGATTCCGTCTCCACTGTGCGCCATATAAACCCAGTCTAGGCCAGCAAATGCCTCGGTTGGTCAGAAGTGACGCTAGAGCAACGCAGCAAAGGTCGCATGCGTTTCCGCAATTTCGTTCTGCGGCTGACGCACTGAACTCTTTGCGCACATCTTGCAGTACTGGAAAACCACGGGCTTCATTTACGCAAGCCTGGTAACGGGCCTGTCCCCTTCACCTTGCGGTAGTAGCGACAGTAGCATATTTAAAGGAGGTCATTGAACCTGCTCTCCCTGGCAGCACTATTGCCGGTGCTGGTTGCATGCTGCTTTGAGAAGGTCATCTGACCACAAGTCATGTTTAGAGCTGGCCTGCATGCCTTGTATCAAAAGCCAGCATCAAAGTGCATCATTTGCCAGACCAGTTAGTTTTAGGGCACTTTTTGTCTTTCCTCACTATTTTTCTGGTGTGGACGTGAATGAGAGTCTCTGCAGCCCAAATGGAAAATTACACCATTTTTTATGAGGGAAGCGAAAACTTGCAGAAAGGTGATATTCAGGGCAGTTGAATTCTCTGTAGCTGATGCCATGAGAGTTTCTACTGAGGTGTGATATGTAATAATAGTTCAAATAAATAACTGACATACACTCCCCCCCCTTTCCCCCCTTTTTTTTTTTTGCAAGATATGCTCCAAAATATGCAAAAGGAGCTTGGTTCAATCCTGGCACCTGTGTCCTGTGGGTTGACTGTGCACAAACCCTAGGTCGCCTAAATTATTCAGGCGCCCTCTACTACGGTGTACCTGGTAGCCCATGTGTTGCCTCAACATTAAGCCCAACAATTTGCAATTTTTTTTGCTTTGACTTCTGTACTTCTTGAAAGTTGCTTGAGTGTCCTCGTAGACAAATGTGTGTGACAAAATACCTCAGTATGAGCGTGGCAGTCAGCAAGAACATGTATCCGAGCATGCATTTGATCAGTTTAACATGACCGCTTGCTTTGACCATAGATTCAGAAAGAAGTTTTATGAGCTTTCAGTGCATTAATTCTTGTTCTTGTCGGTGTAGTTAATGCGGACACAAATTGAACTGTGGTGCAACATGGTGCATTTCAGTGTCTTGCAAGTTTATCTGCAGCATCTGACTTTGCCGCTGGTGCATTTGGGAGTTGTAAACCATGGTGAAACTTCTTGTTAGATGTTCTGCCATGGTTGACAGTAGAGAAGGAGCAGGTGTCTGGTTCTGCTTTTGTTCCTTGTTTCTTTCTATTCATACATTGGCAGGAAACTTGGGAGCAACATTAGATGAACAGAAAAGAGGTTATGCGCCTAGTGTTTAGTTTATCAATGCTGATTACATGGCTAGCTAGCCCATGTCATAGCTGCAGGTCCGAAATAGTTTCAGTTGGTGCCGCCTGCGTTGTACATTCACACTAAATTTGGTCTCGAACTTAGAAAAAAATTTTTAGTGTATTTTACAATGAACACATCCCATTTCATCCCGCATTGCTTTTAGGCGAGCAAACACTCGTCAAGTTTTCACTTGTTTGCAAGTTTCTAACGAAAGCCAATGTTTTAAATCTAATATAAAGTAACATCTATACACTTAATATAACATCGTCTAACCTTGTGTTTGGCGCATGATAGCCACAGTTGCTTATGCGCCATAAAGCCCCATATAACTAACTAAATTTGGTCTCGGAAATGTAATCGCATGACTCGGATGTTCCTCGCACCACGACTTGGTGCCTCTCACAGCAGCTCTGGTATTGCAGTTTTTTTTTATAGAAATGCTTTTGTTTTGAAATAAAGTGGTTTTGTGGCATTCCTGAGCAGTGTGTAACTGTGTCTCTCTCTCTTGGCCAGATCTATGACAAGACTCCAACCAAGGTGAAGAACTTTGGCGTGTGGCTGCGCTACAACTCGCGCAGTGGTACACACAACATGTACCGGGAGTACCGAGACATGACCGTGTCAGCTGCTGTCACCCAGTGCTGTGAGTAGTCCTGAACAACTTGCTTGTGCATTGCGTCTGGCCTTCTCTCTGGACAGAGGCAGATTTGATTCAAAATTTCCTTTACTTTTTTTTTTTTATTTTGTGGGGCTTTCCTTTTCTGCCATACTTAGGTCTGTTCGATTTCACTACAGTTGCTGCACCAGTTCCACAAAGTTCCATGAGCGTACACCGCTAGTTCAGGCAGATCAAAGTGCAGCTTGGCTCTGGCTGCTTCTAAAACGAATGGTTGCATACAGGCCTAGTCGTTTGTTAGCCTTGGCATAGCCACTAAATTGCAGCGGCCAGCTGTGTGCCGCCCACATCAGTGGGCAAAATCCTGAACCGCGTGAAGCTCACGACGAAGAGTGGAGCGGCGCGCGACACGTCCGCGCGCTTTCCCCGGTGCCAAGCAGAAGAGGCCCATCTCCCCCGCGAGCGCACAGCAAACGCCATCCGTGGCGCTAGTGTCGCTGCGACGCCAGCGCCCTCCCCTGTTAAAGTAACACAACTAAGGAGAGTGCATTGTGGGGAAGCTAACCACAGGAAACGAGTTGAGGGTGCATTGCGGAAAAGTAAACCACAGGGGACGAGTGCGTCCCCACAGATGACGATAGCACTTGCAAGCCAGTCAAAATTTTATCTGAATGTAAACAGTCCTAATGAGCACAATATCTCGAGAATGTTGTTCAAATTAACTGAGTTTAAATTGTCGACGTTTTACTGTATTTGCATTCTGTGTCTGTGCGAGCATGCATAAACAGTGATGGAAGAGCAAAGCATTTTGCATAGCAAGTCTTGTCTAACTGGTGTTTCACGTTAGAACGGACACGGCTCACTGTCATCAGAGCATTGTTAGCTATTGTGATCTTTTTTCCATGTCATCACATTTCCTCACTTGATTGAAAGCGTGAGTACTGCGCCATGTACCGTTTTCCAGCCTGGGGCCTTCCGTCAGTCCTGGTTGGTCAGAAATGGGCGCTAAAGGAAACGAGCTCTCATCGCGTGTACGTTCACCAGCAATGTGAACACTGCACTGAACAGTGAGCTCACAAAGGCAGTGCAGTGGGGCCACCCTTGTGCCAAACTGTGCAAAATGCCATAAGCTGCACTGTACTGATAAAAATGAGGAAAATGTGCATAACTGCTTCAGGCTCGCTGCTTTCACTTGGGTGGCAGTGTGCGCTGGATATCAACATTTTTAAACTGTGGCGACACAGATATCACCGCAGTTTCTAAATGTTAAGGTCTTTCGTAGCCCACTTGTAATGAGAATTCATTCCTTATGTCCCGAAGTTTGCAGTAAATGGACTTGTAAAAACAAACTTAGGAGCGTGGACTTTTATGGTGTTCTTGGTAAGGTGAAGTACTTGCCAGCCTATCAGGCTTAGGAAGTGTCGAACGATCAAAGGTGTTGTTTGATTATCATGCAAATATCGTTTGGTGGTATAATGCTCACGTGCAAATATGGTGATTTTTGTGTATACAACACAGCTAGTCTCTTCTTAGCCGAGTGCGGCAGTGAAATGTAGACAGTAGCCATGTTGGCGGTGGCATGGTGGCGGCAAGAGATTTGTGCTTGACTGTTGCTTGTGATCGTTGATATCGAAGGCTTCAGTAACTAGCTGTGTTAGCTGTTGTTGAGCGAAAGATGACGTGACCAGTGCCGATGTGCAGTGAATTAGGCGCATTGCAGTATCACCAGCACTCCGAATCTGAAGCCAGTTGCACATAACACCACTATGTGCTGATTCTGCTGTGCCTTGTGCGTCACATTCTATGCAGTTTTGCCCCCAAGTTGAGCCTATACGGTGTAGTGATCTAGACATGCTCTCCGTCTGCAATATTTATACCATGCCAAAATGCTTCAATACAAAATTCAAACCATGCTTGAAGTTAATGCCAGACCATTCTTGAAACTGGGTATTGCCGAAAAGTACGCTCGTTGGTTTGGCAGCTTGCGGCTCAGGGTCATATGGTTGGAAAATCTAGCAAAGTGTGACGGTCCCTTTAATTTTCGCCTTTTAACCTAATGGTCATGCAACCTCTGTTACGCACGTGAATTTTTTACTTGTGGAGGTTGCGTGACTGTTCTGGTCCAAAAGCGGCACTCGCGGGACGGTTGCACGTTCCATGATTTTCCAGCCTTCGGACCGTGCTCACAGGTGGTCGCGCTATCCTTTTTTGTATTCTGGTGCAGACTGTGCAAGGTGGAATGCATTGTTGCATTGTTCTGGGTTTATGGCAGGTGTTGCCTGTTGCCTTTAGGGAAAGAAATTGGGAGATGATCAGAATTTTTTACAAGAATAAAGTAGGTAATCTCACCATCAAATTTCTTCCCAGAGATGTACTGCATTTTTTTTTTTTTGCTTTCATTAGTTCAGTGTTGGCGTCCCTCTGCAGTTTGAGTTAAGTAGCATATGCTTTATTGTTGAAGTTCTAGTGAATGCTGCTGATCATTCTTTGAATAGAATTTTCACACGGTGCTTGCCGTAATTTTGCTTACAGATCGCGACATGGGTGCTCGACACAGCGCGCGGGCTTCTTCAATTCAGATCATCCGCGTTGAAGAGATCCCAGCTGCCAAGTGCCGCAGGCCACACATCAAGCAGTTCCACGTAAGCATTATTAATGCAGAAATGTCCTTGCTTGTTCAGTCAGGTCATCTAGTGCTTTGGGGGTGTATGTATGTGGCTGGTTCTTCGGATGGCTGCTCTTGGTAGACTACAGCTGTAAAAAAATTAGCTTGTGATGCAGAGGATAAACAGCTTGGAATGGATGAAGATAAGTTTTTGCGTGTGCAGCATCTAACAGCCATTTTGCGTTGTTTTAGAGATTGCTTACATGTGACTGACAGGACGGGACGTGACCCTAATTTTAATGCTACGGATATTGGAAAGCAGAAAGTTGAGCAAGTTGGTTGATATGCATACTGAAAAAATTGCGCAAAAAACTACGGATATTGGGTGTGGAAATGGTTCTTTGTACAGAATATGAAGTATTCATGTTAATACACTTATTGTTGAGTAGATAAGTGGCTGGGATGCTGCTGTAGAGCTTTGTTAGTGATATAAATGTCCACTGTGTTGTTGCGCTTTCCTGTTTCTGTGGAATTGCTGTACATGCCCGAGATGGGTGTACATTGTGCAGTTGAAGTTAATTTGAGAACTTGAGTCTGTGTAAAAATATATGTATTGCGCCATGTACCGTTTGCCAGCTTGGACCTTCCCTAGTCCTGGTCGGTCAGAAATGGGCGCTAAAGGAAGAAAGCTCTTGTCGCATGCACGTTCACCAGTAATGTGAACATCGCATTGAACCAAGTAGCTGACAGTGCCTGTATGTTTCCAAAAGCTTTCGTATGCACATTTGTTCGTCTAGGCTGTGTTGAATGGTTTAGCCCATTTATAATGAACATGCCTGTAGTGTGGCATTAATTTGTTGTATTCCAAAGTTTGCAGTAAGTGATCTTGCAGTGATCTGAAGCATGTGGAAGCCCTTGCGGGGTGGTGATACGCACCTGTGACCAACTTTTTCTGTCCAGCACTTGCAGTTGCGTAATCCGGGTTCTTTTCACGTTCTCTGTGTGAAAAGTGAAAGATGTTGAGTCTACTATGCTCAACTTTATCTGCAGCAAGGCCATGGCTATGATGTGCATCCTAGGACATGACTTTGTGGCACCTTAGTGTTGTTCACTATGACAGGGTCCCACATGCACGGCTATTTGTTCTCAGCCTACCCTTGAATTTGTATTGTGCCGGGCCTCGGTGCTATAGTTTTGTCGTATATCACGACAGTTGCACCACCTTCATTTGTGCTAAGCAGGTATTTGCTGTACATAGAATTGTTTTGAACTGGGCTTGATTGTACTTGTGACCAAGACTTGTGGGCTATAACAGTATGCCAATGATAGCTTGGAGTTGTGTGCAGATAGAACATACAAGAACTTATGGGCACTGATGTTTTCATACTCTTATCTGATGCTTGCTGTTCTAAATGTACGAGTGTGGCTGCACTGGGGTCACTGGCAGCGCACACGGTTCCTTGTGGAACAAAGTGCAAAAGCTGCACCCAAGAGTGCAGAGCTTATTTTGTTCTATCATTCATCCAGGACAGCAAGCTCAAGTTCCCGATGCCATCAAGGATCAGCCGGAACTTCCACTCCCCTCGGTTCACAACTGTGCGACCGCAGGCGAAGTTTTAGAAGTTGGCAGCATCTGCGACTTGCTAAATACACTTCTGTTGCTCCATGGCGCTGTGTGGTTTGTGGAAGCCCAAATCCAAACACATTCTAAAACCTAGAGAAGGACGTTAGTTAGGTGCAGTCCATCTCTGAAGGCTGTCGCTCACTATTAGACAAAGATGAGTTTTGCTGTGAAACAAGCTGCTCACAAAGTCGTGTCCCACTGCAGGTCCACACTACATATATGCATGGTTATGCAGACAAGACATTCATTTGATGCCCAGTCTGTGCAGAACAGACTACCCTTGGATCTGTATTATGCCAGGCCGTAGAGACCATAATCTACAATAAGGGGTCGACCTCACTGGCCAGTGTAGCTCTGTTCACCAGTGAAAAGTGCCAAATTTGCAGAGAAAAAAAGGGAGGGGGGAGGAAGGCCTCTGAAACTCTTTTACTGGATGCATCTTGGACTTCGCACAGGTGACTTTGGATCCACCTGAGGGAACGGTTGACTGGATGCCTACACCATCAACCACAGCTAAAGCTGCTAATGGACTTGTGACACAAGATTAATTGCTTGCAGCTCTTAGCAGCTCACTGTGTCTTGCATTACACACACCGCATATGGACTTTTAGATGTTGGTAACTTGTCTAGGCACTGTAGCTTTTCCCATTGCTGTACTCCAATGGGCAGCACACCTAGATGAAGTAATATGGCAGGGGCCATGTGGCTGTAATTACTTAGTGTAGTGCAAACAAAAGCACCGTAATGTCAATGTAGCTTTACCTAACATGTTCACTTCAAGTTGCACATTTGTTGCATGCGTAGGTCATACAGTGAAAGCTCGTTAATTCGACCCCCGTTAATTCGGCAAATCGGATAATTCGACGCGCGCGCGAGGTCCCTACAATTATACATAGGAGTCTATGGGGCGAAACTCTCGTTAATTCGAACAAATTCTGCCGTGCGTCGGTTAATTCGACTTCACTCCGCAGCCCGCCAAGCCGGTGTGCCGAGAGCAAAAAGAAAAAAACACTGCCATGAGCGGCGCTACTGTACGGCTGATAGGCCATCCCTATGGTCATATCATCCATCCATCCGTCCATCCATCCGAGGAAGCGAGTTAGCGGCGGCCGAAGCGGCTGGCGTCTTTTTTTTTGGCGGCCGAAGCGGCTGGCGTCTTTTTTTTTTTTTTGTGCTTTGTTGTGTCGCAGCAGTCGCTATCACGGTTATTTACGGCGCCTTTTTTGGTAAATGCGCGCTTTGTCAGCGTGTTTACTGCGCTACTTGTTGCTGTTTTGTTGCGACTGAGAGAAGGGTGAAAGGAAATCGCAAGGGATTGCCTACTGGCTCAGCCACCACCGCTGCCATGTGCAGATAGAGGAGAGTTAAAAGATCAGAGAAAAAGATAGAGAAAAGATAAGACACCCGTCCACAGTCCCCGTGCAGATAAGAGGAGAGTTAAAAGATCAGAGGAAAGATAAGACGCGGGTCCCAGCAACAACGCCGTCCCCGCCGACGCTGGTTGAAAAAACAGATAAGCGGGGAGCGGCGCTCCCTTCACCTCCTCCCCGCGCTGCTTTCCGGTGGGTAGCGCGCAGGGCCTGCGCGCCGCCTCGCCTTCGTGTCCTGTCAGCTGACCGAGGATGAAATAATTGAAGTGACAGGCGCTGACAACGACCACGATTTACGATTGTGAGCAGTTGCACCAAATGCCGAAGTGCACGGTGAAAGAAGCCGCAGAAGCCTTGTCCGTGCGGGAGGACTTCTGTGAACAAATCCCTGACGGCATGTGTGCCGCGGAGCACCTGGCAGCTGTTAGAGCTATCGTAGTCGCTCAAATTCGCTCGAAAAAGCGGACGGTGATTACAGATTTCCTTGCCAACTAAAGGTATACGTCCTGTTGCGGCAAACATTGTTTTTTGTTGTTCATTCGATAATTCGACATTCGGATAATTCGACAATTTTTCGCGGTCCCGTCAGTGTCGAATTAACGAGCTTTTACTGTACATATGTGGTAGCATCTATAAGCGCTGGGAGTGATCCCAGGGCTTCAAGTTTGCGGCAAATTCTTGCTTCAGCACGTGTAACATGAAATTACTTGGCGATGCTATCTGGAAGTTTGCACTGGACAGCTAACAGAAATTATCATAAAAACGCAGATTCAGAATCTGTAAGGCCTTTTCAATCGCGCTGCAAAGACTTCTTCCAGGAACAGCCCCAAAGTTGCCACACTGTGACTGCGGGTAACAAAAAAAACTGGCTGCAATCTCTGCAATAATGGCAGATTTCTGAGCGCGATACCTCTGCTTCTGCACTGCTGCTGGCGACAAGTTCGGTATCACTGGTAAACTTGTTCCACAGGAGTTCTCCTTCCATTAGAACCGTACGTCTACGATCAAAAGTAAGTGCACAAACATTAAGACTGGTGGCCTCTACAAAGCCGCTGTTACGACTCGTGCAACTTCAGTACCAGTTTTGACCAGACAGCTCCACTTGCAGAGCGCAGCACCACAGTGGATTCTTGGATTTTCATTAAGTTTGTTGCGTTGTTTCTTGGTAAACTCTGCACAGTGACGTTCCTACATTTTAAAATTATATTCATATTTTTTTTTCGCTCTGCAACTACTTTGATGAGACGATGAGTGCATTATGAAAAAATGGATATGACGTCCTGTGTAGAAAAAAATCAGGTTGATAAAAGTATTCGGAGAACGTCGCTGCATGAACCATTTCTTTGGCTAAAAGTTGAGTGACTGGGCTCCTACCTTGTTTCGTTGTTACGCCTGGTTTTCTGAAAGTATAACAACATGTATAACAGAAGCATGTAAAAATTTGTCAGAACTACTCAAAAGTATACGAGTGAAAGCTCGCATTCAATCATTTAGTGCACCTCCCAATATGCATGCCAAATTTCGTTGCTCTATGCCAAAAAAAAAAAAAATCACCTGCGAAACCCAGGTGCTGACTTAATGAACACATTAACAATAACCAATATGGGCACACATCACAATTACAAAAAATGGTACATACAGTGGTGAGGCAGCTGTCTATGAATGTTGGTAATGTAGGTAAGTACTAACAGGAATTTGGAAGCTAGTTGTGATTAAAGGGGCCCAGAAACACAATTTTAGTTCACTGTTTTGCCTGTTGATTGCATACAGTGAGTTATAATGGTGCTATTAACGTCGGTAATACCACGTATATTCCGTTTTTTAATATTTTAATGTCCTCCCAAAAACAACTTCATGGCTCTGATGGTGCCACCACACAGTGGCGGGATTTTAGCAGCGGATATGACATCACCTGGCGCGAGCTTGATGATCGGACAAACAGTAAATATACTGCAAATTGTGTGAATAAATAGACACATTTTGTCACCTGTCTGCGTTTTATATTAGATCAACAAAAACAGCTTGTTTGTATTAGATAAAAGCCCTGCAAAGCAAGTAAAATAAATATACACCACCAGGGGCGCTCTGGCATGGAAACGACGCTGCCAGTCTCAGCAAGAACGAGTTACAGAGAGCAGGCAACCATGGAGTACAAACTTCCGCGACGTGCTCTGGCTGGCTGTTTTGATTGGTTGCGCCAGGTGCCGTCATTGGGAGAGCGAAATAGGAGCGGGAAGCCCCGCCAAAATCGAGTTGAGGGCAGCGTTTTGTTTGCTTGTATTTTCAAATTTCTTCACTGAATAACTCCCGTTCCTGTGCATCGATTCCTGTAATTCTTTTTAAGTCAGCATCTGTGTGACAAAGAACCCACCTGAAGTATAGCCGGTATCCCCCTAAGCAGTGTTTCGCAGCCCCTTTAAAGTACTTATGAGATATCATCCAGTCTCCAGCATTCTGTTGCTGGACGCCTTGCTACAGGTCTTCACCAACACAAAAAAAACATTATGCAGAAAGGAACACGAAATGACAGTCTGACAAGCTCTAGTTGCTAATTCCATTTCCACATTATCAGTTACCTTAATATAAATGCGCTTCCCATAGAAAAGAAAAAGGTCATTTTACCTTTGGATGCACATTTACATGGGGATTAAATTTTCTGTGCACAAAAAAAATTTATTTTAATCAGTACTGTAATGGGTGCATTTGTAATGCAAGCAAACACTGCACATGGCCTTTACACAGCAAAGGAGCTGGTGCAATTATGTGCATGCTCAGTAGTGTACATAGACATCGACATATAATTTAGTAATGACATTTATTTCTTTTGCGTGTGATATAAACAGTCCTCTGTCTTTTTTCCTAAAACTGTCAGAAACAACATGATGGTTTGTTTTTTTCATTTCAGCAATGAGAATGGCTAGACTATACAACCTCAATTCCTAAACACAGTGCATCAATTTCTCATGAGTGGGTGCACTGGGAAGTAGGCCTTGTCTTCAAACACCTTGTCGGCTATCAGGCGCTTCCTCACGTGCGTCATGTTCGCCATCTCTGAAAGAATGCCCGCAACAAATAAACATTTGTGCACAGACGTCAGACAGACAGACATGCTGCCGCTAAATGCTAGGAATGCCCACTATAACTACTACCACAGCCTGAGTCGCTTTGGGACGTTAAACCCCATAGACCAACCGACCATCATTTACACCGGCTCGAGCGCTGTTCAAACGAAGCTGTTCCTACCAAACAAAGATGGAACGAAAAACACAAGTGCGAACAGGGCATGATGATGATCTCTTAGCAGATAAGAAAATTCAAGCTTGTGAGCAGCGTTTGTGGTTAATTTTTTAAGGACACTTTTATCGCCTGCTAACATTGTTTTTAAAGGAAATGCTTGTTTGCTAACAGTTTTCTTTTGTCCAAAAAGAATGGTTCTATGCCTTCATAACGTGACCTACAAAACCTGAAAATACTTTTTCTATGAACATTTCTGTAGTATAATTGGCATTCTAGGGTATATTGTTTTATAATAAATGGTGGCACAGGAAAGCCAACAAAATAAAAGAATGCACTACACATACACAGAAAGGAAAATTAAGTCCGTGGTTGCAGTAACAGTGCAGTACAGCTATATAATTAGTTGATGGCACATACAAATTTAGCAACAAAACAACAAGTTGGTTTCAAAGGAAAAATTATGAAATGCATTTATGTCTTGTACCCTCAGAGCCAGAACATGTGCATATTAGCTCACATATTTATGGCCCTTTTTGATGCGAACATCCAATCTGACATTATACAAGGAACAAGTATGTATTGTGCTTCCGTAATGAAAAAAATACTGAGTCTGCTACTGATCATGCAGCATACTCTACAATGCCTGCAATGATAGTCTTTGTGCACAAGTCTTGCGCCCAATGAATGTATGAGTCATCAAATGTTGAAAGCATAACAGGGTAGACAAAGGGAACAATGGGCGCAGAAAGATAGCTTCTTCCGAAACCTGTCCGTAATGAGCACGTAGCTTACGCTTTATGACTCACCGTCTATAATTTCATCTTCGCAGTGTTTCACTTTCTTCTTCGCATCATCGCAAAAGCAAAGAGCAATGTCCACCTGCAAAACAATTCATGGAAGACTTCACTACAGTAAAGATGCAGCAG